>NW_024400317.1:0-37255 GCF_905171765.1 Bufo bufo
AAACAATATTAATTGGAGTGAGGTCCCATAGCACAGAATCAGGCTTCAAGTCACCCACCAATGGAGAAGGTCACTTACTATTATTTTGACCACAGCACCCAGACAAAGGAGAGAGGTCCCACAGCAGAGAACCAGGCATCATATCACCCACCACAGGAGTAGGCCACCATTTAGTTACTTTGACCCCTACACCCAGACGGAGGAGAGAGGTTACACAGCAGAGAATCAGGCATTTAGATCACCCACCACAGGAGTAGGCCACCATTGAATCAGACCCCGGCAACCATGTCAGATGGCACAAGCATAAGCTTTATATCAATCAGCACAGGAGAAGGCGACTTTGACAGACTTTGACCCCTACACCCGGACGGAGGAGAGAGGTTTCAAAGCAGAGAATCAGGCATTTAGATCACCCACCACAGGAGTAGGCCCCAATTTAATGGGACCCCGGCAACCATGTCAGATGGCACAACCATCAGCTTCATATCAATCAGCACAGGAGAAGGCGACTTTGAAAGACTTTGACCCCTACACCCAGACGGAGGAGAGAGGTTTCACAGCAGAGAATCAGGCATTTAGATCACCCACCACAGGAGTAGGCCCCCATTGAATCAGACCCTGGCAACCATGTCAGATGGCACAACCATCAGCTTTATATCAATCAGCACAGGAGAAGGCGACTTTGAAAGACTTTGACCCCTACACCCAGATGGAGGAGAGAGGTTTCACAGCAGAGAATCAGGCATCATATCAACCACCACAGGAGAAGCCACCATTTAGTTACTTTGACCCCTGCACCCAGGAAGAGGAGAGAGGCACCACAGCACATATTCTGGCATCATATCAGCCACCACAGGAGAAGCCACCATTGAGTTACTTTGACCCCCGCACCCAGGAAGAGGAGAGAGGCCCCACAGCACATATTCTGGCATCATATCAGCCACCACAGGAGAAGCCACCATTGAGTTACTTTGACCCCCGCACCCAGGAAGAGGAGAGAGGCACCACAGCACATATTCTGGCATCATATCAGCCACCACAGGAGAAGCCACCATTGAGTTACTTTGACCCCCGCACCCAGGAAGAGGAGAGAGGCACCACAGCACATATTCAGGCATCATATCACACACCACAGGAGAAGGCCTCTTTCAGTGATTTAGGCCTTTGGACCCAGACAGAGGAGAGAGGCACCACAGCACATATTCTGGCATCATATCAGCCACCACAGGAGAAGCCACCATTGAGTTACTTTGACCCCTGCACCCAGGAACAGGAGAGAGGCCCCACAGCACATATTCTGGCATCATACTAACCACCACAGGAGAAGCCACCATTGAGTTACTTTGACCCCTGCACCCAGGAAGAGGAGAGAGGCCCCACAGCACATATTCTGGCATCATATCAGCCACCACAGGAGAAGCCACCATTGAGTTACTTTGACCCCCGCACCCAGGAAGAGGAGAGAGGCACCACAGCACATATTCTGGCATCATATCAGCCACCACAGGAGAAGCCACCATTGAGTTACTTTGACCCCCGCACCCAGGAAGAGGAGAGAGGCACCACAGCACATATTCAGGCATCATATCACACACCACAGGAGAAGGCCTCTTTCAGTGATTTAGGCCTTTGGACCCAGACAGAGGAGAGAGGCACCACAGCACATATTCTGGCATCATATCAGCCACCACAGGAGAAGCCACCATTGAGTTACTTTGACCCCTGCACCCAGGAAGAGGAGAGAGGCCCCACAGCACATATTCTGGCATCATACTAACCACCACAGGAGAAGCCACCATTGAGTTACTTTGACCCCTGCACCCAGGAAGAGGAGAGAGGACCCACAGCACATATTCTGGCATCATACTAACCACCACAGGAGAAGCCACCATTGAGTTACTTTGACCCCTGCACCCAGGAAGAGGAGAGAGGCCCCACAGCACATATTCTGGCATCATATCAGCCACCACAGGAGAAGCCACCATTGAGTTACTTTGACCCCCGCACCCAGGAAGAGGAGAGAGGCACCACAGCACATATTCTGGCATCATATCAGCCACCACAGGAGAAGCCACCATTGAGTTACTTTGACCCCCGCACCCAGGAAGAGGAGAGAGGCACCACAGCACATATTCAGGCATCATATCACACACCACAGGAGAAGGCCTCTTTCAGTGATTTAGGCCTTTGGACCCAGACAGAGGAGAGAGGCACCACAGCACATATTCTGGCATCATATCAGCCACCACAGGAGAAGCCACCATTGAGTTACTTTGACCCCTGCACCCAGGAAGAGGAGAGAGGCCCCACAGCACATATTCTGGCATCATATCAGCCACCACAGGAGAAGCCACCATTTAGTTACTTTGACCCCTGCACCCAGGAAGAGGAGAGAGGCACCACAGCACATATTCTGGCATCATATCAGCCACCACAGGAGAAGCCACCATTTAGTTACTTTGACCCCTTCACCCAAACAGAGGAGAGAGGTTCCACATCAGAGAATCAGGCATCATATCAACCACCACAGGAGTAGGCCACAATTTAGTTTATTTGACCCCTGCACCCAGGAAGAGGAGAGAGGCCCCACAGCACATATTCTGGCATCATATCACACACCACAGGAGAAGGCCTCTTTCAGTGATTTAGGCCTTTGGACCCAGACAGAGGAGAGAGGTCAGAGATTAGCTTCATATCCCCCAGCACAGCAGAAGACCGCTTTATTTGACTTAGGCCTCAGCACCCAGACAGAAGACAGAGGTAGCATGGCAGAGGTTATGGCTTCATGTCACCCGTTAGTTTAACCGGCCACTTTCATCTGGTTAGGCCCCGGCGCCCAGACAGAGAAGAGTTTCATTCAACTGTGGGTTTCATAAAATTTGTATCAAATAAAGAAGTGGCCCGTAGCACAACAAGACATGTTTTAGGCAGTTAATAAGGACTACTCTGCACAAGGGAGGGACAGGTCCTGTGGGATCCATGCCTGGTTCATCTTTATGAAGGTCAGCTTGTCCACGTTGGCTGTGGACAGGCGGCTGCGCTTGTCAGTAATGACGCCCCCTGCCGTGCTGAATACGCGTTCAGATAAAACGCTGGCCGCCGGGCAGGAAAGCACCTCCAAGGCATAACATGCTAACTCTGGCCACGTGGACAATTTCGAAACCCAGTAGTTGAATGGGGCCGAACCATCCGTCAGGATGTGGAGGGGTGTGCAGACATACTGTTCAACCATGTTAGTGAAATGCTGCCTCCTGCTAACACGTTCCGTATCAGGTGTCGGTGCAGATAGCTGTGGCGTGGAGACAAAACTTTTCCACATTTCTGCCATGCTAACCCTGCCCTCAGATGAGCTGGCCGTGACACAGCTGCGTTGGCGACCTCTTGCCACTCCTCTGCCTTCACCTTCCACCTGTTCCCCTGTGACATGTGGGAATGCTCTCAAGAGCGCCTCTATCAGCGTGCGCTTGTACTCGCGCATCTTACGGTCGCGCTCCAGTTCAGGAATTAAAGTGGGCACATTGTCTTTATACCGGGGATCCAGCAGGGTGGCCACCCAGTAGTCTGCACACGTTAAAACGTGGGCAACTCTGCTGTCGTTGCGCAGGCATTGGAGCATATATTCGCTCATGTGGGCCAGGCTACCCATGGGTAAGGACAAGCTGTCCTCTGTGGGAGGCGTATCGTCATCGTCCACCGTATCCCCCCAGCCACGCACCAGTGATGGGCCTGGGCTGCCACCCCGCTGTGAACTTGCGTCATCCTCGTCCCCCTCCACCTCCTCCTCCTCATCCTCCTCGTCCTCCAGTACAGTGCCTTGGCTGGCGACTTGTGAACCTGTCCTCTGCTGCTTAAACAAACCTCCCTCTGAGCCACTTCGAACAGACTGGCCCGAAAGTGTTAGAAACGAGCCCTCATCCTCCTCCTCCTCCTCCTCCACCTGGGCCACCTCCTCTAACATCATTGCCCTAAGTGTTTTCTCAAGGAGACATAGAAGTGGTATTGTAACGCTGATAACAGTGTCATCGCCACTGGCCATGTTGGTGGAGTACTCGAAACAGCGCAGCAGGGCACACAGGTCTCGCATGGAGGCCCAATCATTGGTGGTGAAGTGGTGCTGTTCGGCAGTACGACTGACGCGAGCGTGCTGCAGCTGAAACTCCACTATGGCCTGCTGCTGCTCGCACAGTCTCTCCAGCATGCGCAAGGTGGAGTTCCACCGGGTGGGCACGTCGCATATGAGGCGGTGAGCGGGAAGGCCGAAGTTCCGCTGTAGCGCAGACAGGCGAGCAGCGGCAGGATGTGAACGGCGGAAGCGCGCACAGACGGCCCGCACTTTATGCAGCAGCTCTGACATGTTGGGGTAGTGGTGAATGAACCTCTGCACCACCAAGTTCAGCACATGCGCCAGGCAAGGGATGTGCGTCAAACCGGCTAGTCCCAGAGCTGCCACGAGATTTCGCCCATTATCGCATACCACCAGGCCTGGCTTGAGGCCCACCGGCAGAAACCACTCGTCGGTCTGTTGTTCAATACCCCGCCACAACTCCTTTGCGCTGTGGGGCCTGTCCCCCAAACATATGAGTTTCAGAATGGCCTGCTGACGTTTACCCCGGGCTGTGCTGAAGTTGGTGGTGAAGGTGTGTGGCTGACCGGATGAGCTGGTGGAAGCAGTGGAGGAGGAAGCCGAGTAGGAGGAGGAGGCTACAGGAGGCAGAGAATGATGCCCTGCGATCCTAGGGGGCGGAAGGACGTGCGCCAAGGAACTGTCCGCCGGGGGCCCAGCCGCCACTACATTCATCCAGTGTGCAGTTAGTGAGATATAGCGTCCCTGGCCGTGCTTACTGGTCCACGTATCTGTGGTTAGGTGGACCTTGCCACAAATGGCGTTGCGCAGTGCACACTTGATTTTATCGGACACTTGCATGTGCAGGGAAGGCACGGCTGTCTTGGAGAAGTAGTGGCGGCTGGGAACCACATACTGCGGGACAGCCATGGCCATCAGCTGTTTGAAGCTGTCTGTGTCCACCAGCCGGAATGACAGCATTTCAAAGGCCAGCAGTTTAGAAATGCTGGCGTTCAGGCCAAGGGCTCGAGGGTGACTCGGGGGGAATTTGCGCTTCCTCTCTAAGGTTTGAGATATTGAGAGCTGAATGCTGCTGTGTGATATAGTGGAGACGCTAGTTGACGGTGGCGGTGGTGGTGGTGTCGGTGGCACATCCTCTGTTTGCTGCTCGGCAGGTGGCAACATTCCTCTCGAGGCGGAAGCCGAGGCAGCAGCGGTAGAGGGAGCAGGGGGAGCCTCAGCGAGTGCCTGGTTTTTAAGGTGTGTACCCCACTGCAGTTCATGCTTTGCATGTAGATGCCTGGTCATGCAGGTTGTGCTGAGGTTCAGAACGTTAATGCCTCGCCTCAGGCTCTGATGGCAGAGCGTGCAAGTCACTCGGGTCTTGTCGGTAGGACATTGTTTAAAGAAGTGCCATGCCAGGGAACTCTTTGAAGCTGCCTTTGTGGGGCTGGGTCCCTGTTGGCGATGTCCAGTAGCAGGCGAACTCTGGGGGCGGCGGCTCGTCTGCTTTGGCCCCCTGCTCCCTCTTTGGCTTCGCTGTTGTCTCGGTCTCACCACTACCTCTTCCTCTGAACTGTGAAAGTCATCGCCACGACCTTCAGTCCATGTGGGGTCTAAGACCTCATCGTCCTCTGCATCGTCTTCCACCCAGTCTCCCTCCCTGACCTCCTCCTGTTCAGTCTGCACACTGCAAAAAGACGCGGCAGTGGGCACCTGTGTTTCGTCATCATCAGAGAGTCGGTGACTCTGCTGTGGTGGTATTCCCATGTCCTCTTCATCTGGAGACATAAGTGGTTGTGCGTCAGTGCATGGTATGTCTTCCTCCACTGGGGAAGGGCTAGGTGGACGCCCCTGGGAAACCCTGGAAGCAGAGTCTTCAAACAGAAGAAGAGACTGCTGCATAACTTGTGGCTCAGACCGTTTCCCTGATATGCTTGGGGGTGATGTGACAGACTGATGGGCTTGGTTTTCAGGTGCCACCTGTGCGCTTTCCGCAGAAGACTGGGTGGAAGACCATGTGGTGAACGTGCTGGAAGCACTGTCGGCCACCCAATCGATTAATGACTGTACCTGCTCAGGCCTTACCATCCTAAGAGCGGCATTGGGCCCCACGAGATATTGCGGTACATTCTGCCGGCTAGTTGAGGGAGTTCGTTCCCTACTGTGTGCGCCTGGGGCCGAACGGCCACGTCCTCTACCAGCAACAGAGGCTCCACGGACACCACCACGACCGCGTCCTCGTCCCTTAATAGTATTTTTCTTCATTGTTGCGATTCAACTCTCACCACAATGAAATATATTATTTTTTATAAGCAAAATCCCCTCACTGGAATACTTTCAGTCTTTTGACTGTATGGATTACAGATGGAATGACTGTTATATGTGAGTACCGCTTTCTTTGACAGATTCTAGTATGGGTACATATATGTTTTCCCAACCCCAGCACATTAGTTTGCTAATTCCAGATGTATGAAACGCAGGCCTAACTGTATCTAGTATATTGAACGCCAGATAAACTAACTTGGCCTTTTTTAAATAAAAAAAATCCCCTCACTGGAATACTTTCAGTCTTTTGACTGTATGGATTACAGATGGAATGACTGTTATATGTGAGTACCGCTTTCTTTGACAGATTCTAGTATGGGTACATATATGTTTTCCCAACACCAGCACATTAGTTTGCTAATTCCAAATGTATGAAACGCAGGCCTAACTGTATCTAGTATATTGAACGCCAGATAAACTAACTTGGCCTTTTTTAAATAAAAAAAATCCCCTCACTGGAATACTTTCAGTCTTTTGACTGTATGGATTACAGATGGAATGACTGTTATATGTGAGTACCGCTTTCTTTGACAGATTCTAGTATGGGTACATATATGTTTTCCCAACCCCAGCACATTAGTTTGCTAATTCCAGATGTATGAAACGCAGGCCTAACTGTATCTAGTATATTGAACGCCAGATAAACTAACTTGGCCTTTTTTAAATAAAAAAAATCCCCTCACTGGAATACTTTCAGTCTTTTGACTGTATGGATTACAGATGGAATGACTGTTATATGTGAGTACCGCTTTCTTTGACAGATTCTAGTATGGGTACATATATGTTTTCCCAACCCCAGCACATTAGTTTGCTAATTCCAGATGTATGAAACGCAGGCCTAACTGTATCTAGTATATTGAATGCCAGATAAACTAACTTGGCCTTTTTTAAATAAAAAAAATCCCCTCACTGGAATACTTTCAGTCTTTTGACTGTATGGATTACAGATGGAATGACTGTTATATGTGAGTACCGCTTTCTTTGACAGATTCTAGTATGGGTACATATATGTTTTCCCAACCCCAGCACATTAGTTTGCTAATTCCAGATGTATGAAACGCAGGCCTAACTGTATCTAGTATATTGAACGCCAGATAAACTAACTTGGCCTTTTTTAAATAAAAAAAATTCCCTCACTGGAATACTTTCAGTCTTTTGACTGTATGGATTACAGATGGAATGACTGTTATATGTGAGTACCGCTTTCTTTGACAGATTCTAGTATGGGTACATATATGTTTTCCCAACCCCAGCACATTAGTTTGCTAATTCCAGATGTATGAAACGCAGGCCTAACTGTATCTAGTATATTGAACGCCAGATAAACTAACTTGGCCTTTTTTAAATAAAAAAAATCCCCTCACTGGAATACTTTCAGTCTTTTGACTGTATGGATTACAGATGGAATGACTGTTATATGTGAGTACCGCTTTCTTTGACAGATTCTAGTATGAGTACATATATGTTTTCCCAACCCCAGCACATTAGTTTGCTAATTCCAGATGTATGAAACGCAGGCCTAACTGTATCTAGTATATTGAACGCCAGATAAACTAACTTGGCCTTTTTTAAATAAAAAAAATCCCCTCACTGGAATACTTTCAGTCTTTTGACTGTATGGATTACAGATGGAATGACTGTTATATGTGAGTACCGCTTTCTTTGACAGATTCTAGTATGGGTACATATATGTTTTCCCAACCCCAGCACATTAGTTTGCTAATTCCAGATGTATGAAACGCAGGCCTAACTGTATCTAGTATATTGAACGCCAGATAAACTAACTTGGCCTTTTTTAAATAAAAAAAATTCCCTCACTGGAATACTTTCAGTCTTTTGACTGTATGGATTACAGATGGAATGACTGTTATATGTGAGTACCGCTTTCTTTGACAGATTCTAGTATGGGTACATATATGTTTTCCCAACCCCAGCACATTAGTTTGCTAATTCCAGATGTATGAAACGCAGGCCTAACTGTATCTAGTATATTGAACGCCAGATATACTAACTTGGCCTTTTTTAAATAAAAAAAATCCCCTCACTGGAATACTTTCAGTCTTTTGACTGTATGGATTACAGATGGAATGACTGTTATATGTGAGTACCGCTTTCTTTGACAGATTCTAGTATGGGTACATATATGTTTTCCCAACCCCAGCACATTAGTTTGCTAATTCCAGATGTATGAAACGCAGGCCTAACTGTATCTAGTATATTGAACGCCAGATAAACTAACTTGGCCTTTTTTAAATAAAAAAAATTCCCTCACTGGAATACTTTCAGTCTTTTGACTGTATGGATTACAGATGGAATGACTGTTATATGTGAGTACCGCTTTCTTTGACAGATTCTAGTATGGGTACATATATGTTTTCCCAACCCCAGCACATTAGTTTGCTAATTCCAGATGTATGAAACGCAGGCCTAACTGTATCTAGTATATTGAACGCCAGATAAACTAACTTGGCCTTTTTTAAATAAAAAAAATCCCCTCACTGGAATACTTTCAGTCTTTTGACTGTATGGATTACAGATGGAATGACTGTTATATGTGAGTACCGCTTTCTTTGACAGATTCTAGTATGGGTACATATATGTTTTCCCAACCCCAGCACATTAGTTTGCTAATTCCAGATGTATGAAACGCAGGCCTAACTGTATCTAGTATATTGAACGCCAGATAAACTAACTTGGCCTTTTTTAAATAAAAAAAATTCCCTCACTGGAATACTTTCAGTCTTTTGACTGTATGGATTACAGATGGAATGACTGTTATATGTGAGTACCGCTTTCTTTGACAGATTCTAGTATGGGTACATATATGTTTTCCCAACCCCAGCACATTAGTTTGCTAATTCCAGATGTATGAAACGCAGGCCTAACTGTATCTAGTATATTGAACGCCAGATAAACTAACTTGGCCTTTTTTAAATAAAAAAAATCCCCTCACTGGAATACTTTCAGTCTTTTGACTGTATGGATTACAGATGGAATGACTGTTATATGTGAGTACCGCTTTCTTTGACAGATTCTAGTATGGGTACATATATGTTTTCCCAACCCCAGCACATTAGTTTGCTAATTCCAGATGTATGAAACGCAGGCCTAACTGTATCTAGTATATTGAACGCCAGATAAACTAACTTGGCCTTTTTTAAATAAAAAAAATTCCCTCACTGGAATACTTTCAGTCTTTTGACTGTATGGATTACAGATGGAATGACTGTTATATGTGAGTACCGCTTTCTTTGACAGATTCTAGTATGGGTACATATATGTTTTCCCAACCCCAGCACATTAGTTTGCTAATTCCAGATGTATGAAACGCAGGCCTAACTGTATCTAGTATATTGAACGCCAGATAAACTAACTTGGCCTTTTTTAAATAAAAAAAATTCCCTCACTGGAATACTTTCAGTCTTTTGACTGTATGGATTACAGATGGAATGACTGTTATATGTGAGTACCGCTTTCTTTGACAGATTCTAGTATGGGTACATATATGTTTTCCCAACCCCAGCACATTAGTTTGCTAATTCCAGATGTATGAAACGCAGGCCTAACTGTATCTAGTATATTGAACGCCAGATAAACTAACTTGGCCTTTTTTAAATAAAAAAAATCCCCTCACTGGAATACTTTCAGTCTTTTGACTGTATGGATTACAGATGGAATGACTGTTATATGTGAGTACCGCTTTCTTTGACAGATTCTAGTATGGGTACATATATGTTTTCCCAACCCCAGCACATTAGTTTGCTAATTCCAGATGTATGAAACGCAGGCCTAACTGTATCTAGTATATTGAACGCCAGATAAACTAACTTGGCCTTTTTTAAATAAAAAAAATTCCCTCACTGGAATACTTTCAGTCTTTTGACTGTATGGATTACAGATGGAATGACTGTTATATGTGAGTACCGCTTTCTTTGACAGATTCTAGTATGGGTACATATATGTTTTCCCAACCCCAGCACATTAGTTTGCTAATTCCAGATGTATGAAACGCAGGCCTAACTGTATCTAGTATATTGAATGCAGATAAACTAACTTGGCCTTTTTTAAATAAAAAAAATCCCCTCACTGGAATACTTTCAGTCTTTTGACTGTATGGATTACAGATGGAATGACTGTTATATGTGAGTACCGCTTTCTTTGACAGATTCTAGTATGGGTACATATATGTTTTCCCAACCCCAGCACATTAGTTTGCTAATTCCAGATGTATGAAACGCAGGCCTAACTGTATCTAGTATATTGAACGCCAGATAAACTAACTTGGCCTTTTTTAAATAAAAAAAATTCCCTCACTGGAATACTTTCAGTCTTTTGACTGTATGGATTACAGATGGAATGACTGTTATATGTGAGTACCGCTTTCTTTGACAGATTCTAGTATGGGTACATATATGTTTTCCCAACCCCAGCACATTAGTTTGCTAATTCCAGATGTATGAAACGCAGGCCTAACTGTATCTAGTATATTGAACGCCAGATAAACTAACTTGGCCTTTTTTAAATAAAAAAAATCCCCTCACTGGAATACTTTCAGTCTTTTGACTGTATGGATTACAGATGGAATGACTGTTATATGTGAGTACCGCTTTCTTTGACAGATTCTAGTATGAGTACATATATGTTTTCCCAACCCCAGCACATTAGTTTGCTAATTCCAGATGTATGAAACGCAGGCCTAACTGTATCTAGTATATTGAACGCCAGATAAACTAACTTGGCCTTTTTTTAAAAAAAAAATCCCCTCACTGGAATACTTTCAGTCTTTTGACTGTATGGATTACAGATGGAATGACTGTTATATGTGAGTACCGCTTTCTTTGACAGATTCTAGTATGGGTACATATATGTTTTCCCAACCCCAGCACATTAGTTTGCTAATTCCAGATGTATGAAACGCAGGCCTAACTGTATCTAGTATATTGAACGCCAGATAAACTAACTTGGCCTTTTTTAAATAAAAAAAATTCCCTCACTGGAATACTTTCAGTCTTTTGACTGTATGGATTACAGATGGAATGACTGTTATATGTGAGTACCGCTTTCTTTGACAGATTCTAGTATGGGTACATATATGTTTTCCCAACCCCAGCACATTAGTTTGCTAATTCCAGATGTATGAAACGCAGGCCTAACTGTATCTAGTATATTGAACGCCAGATAAACTAACTTGGCCTTTTTTAAATAAAAAAAATCCCCTCACTGGAATACTTTCAGTCTTTTGACTGTATGGATTACAGATGGAATGACTGTTATATGTGAGTACCGCTTTCTTTGACAGATTCTAGTATGGGTACATATATGTTTTCCCAACCCCAGCACATTAGTTTGCTAATTCCAGATGTATGAAACGCAGGCCTAACTGTATCTAGTATATTGAACGCCAGATAAACTAACTTGGCCTTTTTTAAATAAAAAAAATTCCCTCACTGGAATACTTTCAGTCTTTTGACTGTATGGATTACAGATGGAATGACTGTTATATGTGAGTACCGCTTTCTTTGACAGATTCTAGTATGGGTACATATATGTTTTCCCAACCCCAGCACATTAGTTTGCTAATTCCAGATGTATGAAACGCAGGCCTAACTGTATCTAGTATATTGAACGCCAGATAAACTAACTTGGCCTTTTTTAAATAAAAAAAATCCCCTCACTGGAATACTTTCAGTCTTTTGACTGTATGGATTACAGATGGAATGACTGTTATATGTGAGTACCGCTTTCTTTGACAGATTCTAGTATGGGTACATATATGTTTTCCCAACCCCAGCACATTAGTTTGCTAATTCCAGATGTATGAAACGCAGGCCTAACTGTATCTAGTATATTGAACGCCAGATAAACTAACTTGGCCTTTTTTAAATAAAAAAAATTCCCTCACTGGAATACTTTCAGTCTTTTGACTGTATGGATTACAGATGGAATGACTGTTATATGTGAGTACCGCTTTCTTTGACAGATTCTAGTATGGGTACATATATGTTTTCCCAACCCCAGCACATTAGTTTGCTAATTCCAGATGTATGAAACGCAGGCCTAACTGTATCTAGTATATTGAACGCCAGATAAACTAACTTGGCCTTTTTTAAATAAAAAAAATCCCCTCACTGGAATACTTTCAGTCTTTTGACTGTATGGATTACAGATGGAATGACTGTTATATGTGAGTACCGCTTTCTTTGACAGATTCTAGTATGGGTACATATATGTTTTCCCAACCCCAGCACATTAGTTTGCTAATTCCAGATGTATGAAACGCAGGCCTAACTGTATCTAGTATATTGAACGCCAGATAAACTAACTTGGCCTTTTTTAAATAAAAAAAATTCCCTCACTGGAATACTTTCAGTCTTTTGACTGTATGGATTACAGATGGAATGACTGTTATATGTGAGTACCGCTTTCTTTGACAGATTCTAGTATGGGTACATATATGTTTTCCCAACCCCAGCACATTAGTTTGCTAATTCCAGATGTATGAAACGCAGGCCTAACTGTATCTAGTATATTGAACGCCAGATAAACTAACTTGGCCTTTTTTAAATAAAAAAAATCCCCTCACTGGAATACTTTCAGTCTTTTGACTGTATGGATTACAGATGGAATGACTGTTATATGTGAGTACCGCTTTCTTTGACAGATTCTAGTATGGGTACATATATGTTTTCCCAACCCCAGCACATTAGTTTGCTAATTCCAGATGTATGAAACGCAGGCCTAACTGTATCTAGTATATTGAACGCCAGATAAACTAACTTGGCCTTTTTTAAATAAAAAAAATTCCCTCACTGGAATACTTTCAGTCTTTTGACTGTATGGATTACAGATGGAATGACTGTTATATGTGAGTACCGCTTTCTTTGACAGATTCTAGTATGGGTACATATATGTTTTCCCAACCCCAGCACATTAGTTTGCTAATTCCAGATGTATGAAACGCAGGCCTAACTGTATCTAGTATATTGAACGCCAGATAAACTAACTTGGCCTTTTTTAAATAAAAAAAATTCCCTCACTGGAATACTTTCAGTCTTTTGACTGTATGGATTACAGATGGAATGACTGTTATATGTGAGTACCGCTTTCTTTGACAGATTCTAGTATGGGTACATATATGTTTTCCCAACCCCAGCACATTAGTTTGCTAATTCCAGATGTATGAAACGCAGGCCTAACTGTATCTAGTATATTGAACGCCAGATAAACTAACTTGGCCTTTTTTAAATAAAAAAAATCCCCTCACTGGAATACTTTCAGTCTTTTGACTGTATGGATTACAGATGGAATGACTGTTATATGTGAGTACCGCTTTCTTTGACAGATTCTAGTATGGGTACATATATGTTTTCCCAACCCCAGCACATTAGTTTGCTAATTCCAGATGTATGAAACGCAGGCCTAACTGTATCTAGTATATTGAACGCCAGATAAACTAACTTGGCCTTTTTTAAATAAAAAAAATTCCCTCACTGGAATACTTTCAGTCTTTTGACTGTATGGATTACAGATGGAATGACTGTTATATGTGAGTACCGCTTTCTTTGACAGATTCTAGTATGGGTACATATATGTTTTCCCAACCCCAGCACATTAGTTTGCTAATTCCAGATGTATGAAACGCAGGCCTAACTGTATCTAGTATATTGAACGCCAGATAAACTAACTTGGCCTTTTTTAAATAAAAAATAAATTCCCTCACTGGAATACTTTATGGCTTTTCACTGTATGGATTACAGGTGGACTGGTATTAGTAGGGGTGACACAAGCACACCCAAGTCCCTGATGTAGGATTTCTATGGCACAGACCACTATTACAAGTGATTAATGGACGTTGGGAGAGATTGTGCTGCAGCACTAGTCCCAAGATGGCCGCCGCCTATCAGCCCAGTAACATGTGCCACAAAATGGTCTGCACAACCTTTAAAAAAAATAGCCTTGGACTGTGCTGCTAAATCGCTATTGGTCTGAATCCCAGGTGTAGATGTCTGACTTGTTTGGAGCTTTGGAATGCACACTGTGGCAGCTTCTGCTGCAGCACTACAAGTCGCAAAATGGCGGCCGGCGGTCAGCCCAGGTACATGTGGATGGAAAAATCACTATGGCCACTCTAAAAATAGCCAATCCCTATCAAAAAAGCAGCTCAGCTGCAGTTGTTCAGATGAATCACAGGTGGAGGAGAGAAATTTGCTTCCAGTTATTCAATTATCCCTGCCTATTCTCGCCCTAGCATCAGCTGCGTCTATCCCTGTTCTATTCACATCGGGAGTGAGCACGTCCCGACGTGCGCACAAGCTTATAAAGAGGCTGAGTCACATGCTGCACTTGGCCAATCACAGCCTTGCCAATAGTAGGCATAGCTGCGATGGCATCTTAGGGCAAGTAGTATGATGCATGTTGATTGGCTGCTTTGCAGCCTTTCAAAATGCGCCAAAATACATGCCGAACGACGAACCCGAACCCGAACTTTTACGAAAAAGTTCGGGTTCGGGTCCGTGTCACGAACACCCCAAAATTCGGTACGGACCCGAACTATGCTCGAACTGTTCGCTCAACACTAATCAGGAGGGTAGCGTTCTGGACCAACTACCAGAGAACGCAGCAACACAGCTCCAGAGGGTCAGAATAGATGTCCAGGCAGGAAGCTCTATATCTGGCAACCAGAGAAGTGTGAGAGGGGAATATAAGGAGGTTTGGGAGTGCTGGACAAGGAACAGCTGAGGAGAAGGAGCTACGGATCCCTGAGTGAGCCAAAAGGGTTTGCAAAGCAAACCCAGAAAGCTACAATAAGGAAACAGCCCTATCTTACATAGAGCGTGCAGCCAACCGCTGCGACTTCCTGACCCCGGGTATAACGGAGTCAGGCGTGGTTCTTGACACCCTCGTGACAGTTGTACCTGGTTTCTTTAGATGTGTGGATCCTATTCCTTGACTTTCCCTACAAGCTGAATATTTTAGACAGGAAAACTCAACTGTCTCTCAGAAGTTTGGTGTGGCTGCCTGAAGCAACAAACCTCCACCATGCAAAGGTGTCTGTGGCCCTCAATAATGGCTCTTATCACCGATGAATTCCTAGGAATGCTTGTTTCTTTTCCAGAGAGGCAAACTCTTCTCCTACTGGTCAGGGATGCAAGTCTATAGTCCGGCCACAGAAGGAAAACGCTCTTCTGAGCCTCACATCTGAGTATCACCTCCTAGCGAAGTTGGCTCCACTCACTAATCTGTGTCATGAAGTCTTCACTCTATTTTTCCTCCCACTAATCTGATCTGACTACCTCAGATCTGCTCTATTCTCTGACTACATCTTTCCAACTGACTAACTATGCCTGACCTAGGTATATATAGGACCTGAACTATATCCCCATCTAGTGGTGGGATGTATAAATTACACCTAATAGGCCTGTTAACAGGGATTTTGCAGATACACAAATGCAAAGTAATACATTACAACCTAGAGCTTGTAATAGAGTAAAAAGTGCTTTTAAGCAGTGCCCACACACACGTAGTGGGACGCTGCAATTATCTTAAGCAATCCAACCGACCACCTGTTCCCACTGGTCCGAATAGGACAGTGTTGTCCTGCGCCGTCCAGCTAAGTTGGACATGAAGCTGGGTACGGTGGATATTACTCCATCAGCATCACGCCCACTTCCCCGTCCCTTAGTGCTCGTCTTGTCTAATGGTTTTGTCACTAGATGTGGTGCAGATTGTTTTACAGTCCGCTAAAGACACCATTTTCTGATGCAGGACAGTATATGTCACAGAAACACACAGAATATGGACACTAGATTAGGCCCAGGTTATTGGAATTTGCCTTAATGAAACAGTTTTCAGATGCAGGACAGTATATGTCACAGAAACACACAGAATATGAACACTAGATTAGGCCCAGATTTTTGGAATTTGCCCTAAAGAAACAGTTTTTGGATGCAGGACAGTATATATCACAGAAACACACAGAATATGGACACTAAATTAGGCCCAGATTTTTGGAATTTGCCCTAAAGAAACAGTTTTTGGATGCAGGACAGTATATGTCACAGAAACACACACACAGAATATGAACACTAGAGTAGGCCCAGATTTTTGGAATTTGCAATACAAACTCAGTTTTCGGATGCAGGACAGTATATGCAGGGGCGTAGCGTGGGGGGGGGCAAGGGGGGCCGTTGCCCCGGGCGCCAAACTGCAGGGGGGCGCTCCGGCTGAAAAGTTTTTATATTGTGCGTTTTTTTCAGGACAGAGTCTGAGGTAGAGAGTTGTTTAGTGCGTGCGCCCGCCCAGCCCTGATGATTCATTTGTGCGGTCGTCGCGGCGGGCACACTGCTGTGTTGGTTATAGTTAACTGTTAACAACTAGACAGTCTGACTGGCCTGGCTCCGCCTCCGGCTCCGCCCACTTTCCAGGCGGGAAACACAGTGCGGAGTGCGGAAGCCAGAGCCAGCAGAAGATTGCCAGGAGCAGGAGGCGGCGCCGCGGCAGAAGACAGACTGAGTCCCCAAGTCAGTGTGCACTGTGTCACTTCAGACTCCAGTCCAGACAGAGAACTGTTGAGTCAGAGACTGACCAGGCCCTGAGTCTGAGTGAGCCCTGAGCCAGTGAGCCGCCCTAGAAGAGTCCAGAGTGACAGAGTCCAGTCCAGACTGTCCTGAGACTACTACAGAGCAGAAGTAGAAAGGGAGTTAGTGGAACTAGTAGTGTAGTGATTAAGTTGGGTGGCCATGTCAGATGTCACAATGATGACCTCCCTCCCTGTCCCTGAGTCTGTGTGTGGGGGGATGGTGGCTCAGCTGGTGGGTTTACAGTGTGCAATATTACCATTATTATTGCATGCTGCTCAGCCTGGCTCAGACAGTGGTGGCACCACTGTCTGAGCCAGGCTGAGCAGCATGCAATAATAATGGTAATAAATCAATGAGTGAAGTGCCAGATCTCTGCCAGGCCAAATAGGTGGCGTGGCAGTCTGGCATTCATGGTTCTGATGTGGCAGCTTATAGGTATACATTGGGGCCATAATATATAATAATTATATAAGGGGGCCATCATTAATTATACATAGGGGCCATTATATATTATAATTATACAGAGAGGCTATTAATAATGGGCCCTCTGTATAATTCTAATATATAATGGCCCCCCTGTATAATTATTACCGTAAATATTATGGCCCCACTGTATAACTATAATTTATAGTTATACTGTGGGGCCATAATATATAATAATTATACAAGGGGCCGTTATATATTATACAGAGGGGCCATTATACATAATAATTATACAGAGGGGCCATTATATATAATAATTATACAGGCGGGCCATTATACAGTATATTAGAATTATACAGAGGGCCCATTATCAATAGCCTCTCTGTATAATTATAATATATAATGGCCCCTATGTATAATATATAATGGCCCCTTGTATAATTATTATATATAATGGCCCCTTTGTATAATATATAATGGCACCTTTGTATAATTATCATTTATTTAGGCCCCTCTGTATAACTATAATATATAATGGCCCCCTGTAGAATATATTATGGCCCCCTTGTATAATTATTATATATTATGGTCCCTCTGTATAACTATAATATATAATGCCCCCCTTGTATATTATATATAGTGACCCCTCTGTAATATTAGGATATATAATGGCCCCCTCTGTATTATTATTTTTATATATAAAATGGCCCCTCTGTATAATTATTATATATAATGACCCCTCTGTAATATTAGGATATATAATGGACCCTCTGTATAATTACTATATATAATGACCCCCCCTGTATTATTATAATATATAATGGCCCCCTCCGTATTATTAGGATATATAATGGCCCATTATATATCCTAATATTACAGAGGGGCCATTATATATTATAATAATACAGGGGGGGTCATTATATATAGTAATTATACAGAGGGTCCATTATATATCCTAATATTACAGAGGGGTCATTATATATAATAATTATACAGAGGGGCCATTTTATATATAATAATAATACAGAGGGGGCCATTATATATTATACAGAGGGGGCCATTATATATAATAATAACTAATAATAATAAAACTCTGCAGAGATGAGACGCGGCTGAAAGAAGGTGTCATGGCGGTCTTATCTCCGAATGAAGACGCTGAGGAAAGTCTACATCACAGGAGACGTCACTGGATGGATGAGGTATGTGGTGCTGTATTATACTGTACATTTTGTAGTGATGTATGTAATGTCCAAACACATATTTGTTTCACGGTAGGGTTGGGGGGCGGATTGAGAATTTGGCCCACCCTGCCGCATCCTGGCCCCAGACTTCAGGTCACACTGTGTGTGTTCTGAATTCTGGGGCCTTATACCCATCTACTAAATCATCTGTACTTAGAGAGTTACCACCATGTTATCTGTGGTGTTATATAGGACTGCTACATTATCTGTAAAAGGGGCGTGTCCACAGGTAAGGAGGGGGGGGGGGCGCAATAAATGGCTTGCCCCGGGTGCTGGCAACCCACGCTACGCCACTGAGTATATGTCACAGAAACACACAGAATGTGGAATCTAGATTAGGCCCAGATTATTGGAATTTGCCCTAAAGAAACAGTTTTTGGATGCAGGACAGTATATGTCACAGAAACACACAGAATATGGACACTAGATTAGGCCCAGATTTTTGGAATTTGCCCTAAAGAAACAGTTTTTGGATGCAGGACAGTATACATGATCCTAAGCATACCACCTCATCAGTGAAGCATGGTGGTGGTAGTGTCATGGCGTGGGCATGTATGGCTGCCAATGGAACTGGCTCTCTTGTATTTATTGATGATGTGACTGCTGAAAAAAGCAGCAGAGTGAATTCTGAAGTGTTTCGGGCAATGTTATCTGCTCATATTCAGCCAAATGCTTCAGAACTCATTGGTTGGTGCTTCACAGTGCAGATGGACAACATAGAAACATAGAAACATAGAATGTGTCGGCAGATAAGAACCATTTGGCCCATCTAGTCTGCCCAATATACTGAATACTATGAATAGCACTTGGCCCTATCTTATATGAAGGATAGCCTTATGCCTATCCCATGCATGCTTAAACCCCTTCACTGTATTTGCAGCTACCACTTCTGCAGGAAGGCTATTCCATGCATCCACTACTCTCTCAGTAAAGTAATACTTCCTTATATTACTTTTAAACCTTTGCCCCTCTAATTTAAAACTGTGTCCTCTTGTGGTAGTTTTTCTTCTTATAAATATGCTCTCCTCCTTTACCGAGTTGATTCCCTTTATGTATTTAAAAGTTTCTATCATATCCCCTCTGTCTCTTCTTTCTTCCAAGCTATACATATTAAGGTCCTTTAACCTTTCCTGGTAAGTTTTATCCTGCAATCCATGTACTAGTTTAGTAGCTCTTCTCTGAACTCTCTCTAGAGTACCTATATCCTTCTGGAGATATGGCCTCCAGTACTGCGCACAATACTCCAAGTGAGGTCTCACCAGTGTTCTGTACAGCGGCATAAGCACTTCACTCTTTCTACTGCTTATACCTCTCCCTATACATCCAAGCATTCTGCTGGCATTTCGTGCTTCTCTATTACATTGTCTTCCCACCTTTAAGTCTTCTGAAATAATTACTCCTAAATCCCTTTCCTCAGATACTGAGGTCAGGACTGTGTCAAATATTCTATATTCTGCCCTTGGGTTTTTACGCCCCAGGTGCATTATCTTGCACTTATCCACATTAAATTTCAGTTGCCAGAGTTCTGACTATTCTTCTAGTTTTCCTAAATCCTTTTCCATTTGGTGTTTCCCTCCAGGAACATCAACCCTGCTACCTATCTTTGTGTCATCAGCAAAAAGACAAACCTTACCATCGAGGCCTTTTGCAATATCACTTATGAAGATATTAAACAAAATTGGTCCCAGTACAGATCCCTGTGGAACCCCACTGGTAACATGACCTTGTTTTGAATGTTCTCCATTGACTACCACCCTCTGTTGTCTGTCACTCAGCCACTGCCTAATACACTCAACAATATAGGAGTCCATGCTCAATGACTGCAGTTTATTGATAAGTCTTCTATGTGGGACAGTGTCAAAAGCCTTACTAAAATCTAGATATGCGATGTCTACTGCACCTCCACCGTCTATTATTTTAGTCACCCAGTCAAAAAAATCTATAAGATTTGTTTGACATGATCTCCCTGAAGTAAACCCATGTTGTTTTTCATCTTGCAATCCATGGGATTTTAGATGTTCCACAATCCTATCCTTTAATAGGGTTTCCATTAATTTGCCTACTATTGATGTCAGACTCACTGGTCTATAGTTGCTCGATTCCTCCCTACTACCTTTCTTGTGAATGGGCACGACATTAGCCAATTTCCAATCTTCCGGGACCACTCCTGTTACTAATGATTGGTTAAATATATCTGTTAGCGGTTTTGCCAGCTCACCACTAAGCTCTTTTAATAATTTTGGGTGTATCTCATCAGGCCCCTGTGACTTATTTGTCTTCACCTTAGACAGCAAACTTAGAACATCTTCCTCTGTAAAGATACATGCATCAAACGATTTATTAGTCATCCTTTCTAGTGGAGGTCCTTCTCCTTTTTCTTTTGTAAAAACTGAACAGAAGTATTCATTAAGGCAGTCGGCTAGCCCTTTATTCTCTTCTACATACCTTCCGTCCTTTGTTTTTAATTTAGTTATTCCTTGTTTTAATTTCCTTTTTTCATTTATATATCTGAAGAATGTCTTATCCCCTTTTTTCATAGATTGAGCTAGTTTTTCTTCTGCCTGCGCTTTAGAAGTTCTTATAACTTGCTTGGCCTCTCTCTGCTTAATCTTGTAGATTTCCTTATCTTCATTGCTCTGGGTTTTTTTATAATTACAAAATGCTTGCTTTTTATTTTTAATGATTTGGGCCACTTCTGCTGAGTACCACAGTGGTCTCTTCCTTTTTTTGCTTTTACTGACAAGTCTAATGCAATTTTCTGTTGCCTTCAATAATGCACCTTTTAAGTAGTCCCATTTCTCCTGGACTCCATGTAATCCGTTCCAGTCTGATAAGGACTCATTTATGTCTAATTTCATTTTTGAAAAGTCTGTTTTTCTAAAATCTAAAACTTTTGTTTTTGTGTGGTGGGACTCTTTCACAGTTCTTATATTAAACCACACTGACTGGTGATCACTAGATCCCAAGGTTTCGCCTACAATGACATCATATACCGAATCCCCATTTGTGAATACCAAATCCAAAATGGCCTCCCTCCGAGTTGGCTCCTCAACCACTTGTTGTAGAGATAACCCCAGTAGGGAATTTAGAATATCTGTACTCCTGGTAGAACTTGCTATTTTGGTTTTCCAGTTTATATCTGGAAGATTGAAATCTCCCATAATGATAACTTCTCCTTTCATTGTCATTTTAGCTATTTCTTCAACTAGTAGATCATCTAGTTCTTTAACTTGACCAGGTGGTCTATATATCACACCTACACGAGTTACTGCATGGTTAGCAAACTGCAACGTAACCCAAACTGACTCTATGTTGGCCTCACCAACTTGTATTAGGTTAGATTTAATGCTATCTTTCACATACAGGGCCACTCCTCCTCCTTTCTTGCCTTCTCTGTCTCTTCTGTATAAAGAGTACCCTGGTATGGTTATGTCCCAGTCATTTCTTTCATTAAACCATGTCTCCGTAACAGCCACTAAATCTACATTCTCAGATGCCATTATTGACCCAAGTTCATTGATTTTTTTACCTAAACTGCGAGCATTTGTAGACAGGACTCTGAGCTTATCATTTCTTAACCTCTGTGCTTCTGACCTGTTCTGGCATTGTTTCGGGGGGCAATTGGACTCTTTTATTTTCACTCTTTTGCCCCCCCTTCCTAGTTTAAATACTCTTCCGCAAATTCTTGGAGTTGTTCACTAAGTACATTTGTTCCTTTCAGGGAAAGATGCAAACCATCTTTTTTGTACAGTTCCTTTCTATTCCAAGTAGAGCTATCATGAGAAACAAAGCCAAATCCTTGCTCTTGACACCATTTACCAAGCCATATGTTGAACTCCTTTATGCGCCTCTGCCTATCATTCTGAACATTATGCACAGGCAGAACTTCAGAAAATGAAATGGTGGATGCAAAATCCTGTACGTCATTACCAAGTGTGATAAAAGATTTTTTCACCTCTGACACTTCATTGCAAGCCAGGTCATTTGTCCCTAGATGGACAAGAACATCCACGTCCCCTTCCTGCTTTGCTTGCTTAACAATATTAATAATACGTCTTCTATCTCTTCTAGCAGTAGCCCCAGGGAGACATCTCACAAAACCATTTTCTTTAAGCTCCACACTTCTTATGATTGAATCACCCAGCAACAGCTGCTTCCTTTGAGACTTCACTTTATCCTTTTTGTTGCATACATTAGACATAGGAGTCGATGGTTTCACACCCTCTGTGCTTGAGGCCATATCCATGTTGTCCTTACATTCTGAGAGTGCTGCAAATGAATTATGGAGAACCACCGACTGTGGGACATGTCTTCTATCCACCACTCTAAGACTTCCAGAACCTACAGTAACCCATCTGCCATTTCTGGGGGTCCTCTGTGGCAGTGGCATTGCAGCAGTCCTAGCTGGAGTTTGTTTAACAGATAATTTAAATATTTCAGCTTTCAAAAATGCAATTTCCTGCTGCAGTAAGGAGAACTGTCTACAGATCTGACAGCATCCGAATCTCCAAAGAGTGGAACATGAAATAAATGCACAACAATTCCTGCACTGAACCAAGTCTGCCATTTTAAAGAAGAGAAAAAAAAAAAAAAAAAAAAATTAAATTTAAATCAAACAAATCTTACCTTTTTTTTTTGTATTGTTTCCACCTTCCAGCCTACCTCCTGACTATCTCCTGCAATATCTCTATACTGTACTTTAATGTAGTACTTGAAGGTAGTACTTGCAGCTAATGAATTAGGCCAGCTAATGAGTCTGTCTCTATATATACACACGCTGCTTCCCAAACTCCTCCCCCAGCAACAAATGTAACACCTTAGTGAGCTAGGCTCATTAGCAAACGCACAATAGCAGACAGCTGACCAAATTCCTTACCTCTTTTCAAGCAATGGTCAGAAAAAACAACACAGATGAGCCAGTTGCAAACTCCAAACCAATCTCTTGCAGTTTCTCTTCAAACTCTTCAGTCTCCTGCAATATCTCTATACTGTACTTTAATGTAGTACTTGAAGGTAGTACTTGCAGCTAATGAATTAGGCCAGCTAATGAGTCTGTCTCTATATATACACACGCTGCTTCCCAAACTCCTCCCCCAGCAACAAATGTAACACCTTAGTGAGCTAGGCTCATTAGCAAACGCACAATAGCAGACAGCTGACCAAATTCCTTACCTCTTTTCAAGCAATGATCAGAAAAAACAACACAGATGAGCCAGTTGCAAACTCCAAACCAATCTCTTGCAGTTTCTCTTCAAACTCTTCAGTCTCCTGCAATATCTCTATACTGTACTTTAATGTAGTACTTGAAGGTAGTACTTGCAGCTAATGAATTAGGCCAGCTAATGAGTCTGTCTCTATATATACACACGCTGCTTCCCAAACTCCTCCCCCAGCAACAAATGTAACACCTTAGTGAGCTAGGCTCATTAGCAAACGCACAATAGCAGACAGCTGACCAAATTCCTTACCTCTTTTCAAGCAATGATCAGAAAAAACAACACAGATGAGCCAGTTGCAAACTCCAAACCAATCTCTTGCAGTTTCTCTTCAAACTCTTCAGTCTCCTGCAATATCTCTATACTGTACTTTAATGTAGTACTTGAAGGTAGTACTTGCAGCTAATGAATTAGGCCAGCTAATGAGTCTGTCTCTATATATACACACGCTGCTTCCCAAACTCCTCCCCCAGCAACAAATGTAACACCTTAGTGAGCTAGGCTCATTAGCAAACGCACAATAGCAGACAGCTGACCAAATTCCTTACCTCTTTTCAAGCAATGATCAGAAAAAACAACACAGATGAGCCAGTTGCAAACTCCAAACCAATCTCTTGCAGTTTCTCTTCAAACTCTTCAGTCTCCTGCAATATCTCTATACTGTACTTTAATGTAGTACTTGAAGGTAGTACTTGCAGCTAATGAATTAGGCCAGCTAATGAGTCTGTCTCTATATATACACACGCTGCTTCCCAAACTCCTCCCCAGCAACAAATGTAACACCTTAGTGAGCTAGGCTCATTAGCAAACGCACAATAGCAGACAGCTGACCAAATTCCTTACCTCTTTTCAAGCAATGATCAGAAAAAACAACACAGATGAGCCAGTTGCAAACTCCAAACCAATCTCTTGCAGTTTCTCTTCAAACTCTTCAGTCTCCTGCAATATCTCTATACTGTACTTTAATGTAGTACTTGAAGGTAGTACTTGCAGCTAATGAATTAGGCCAGCTAATGAGTCTGTCTCTATATATACACACGCTGCTTCCCAAACTCCTCCCCCAGCAACAAATGTAACACCTTAGTGAGCTAGGCTCATTAGCAAACGCACAATAGCAGACAGCTGACCAAATTCCTTACCTCTTTTCAAGCAATGATCAGAAAAAACAACACAGATGAGCCAGTTGCAAACTCCAAACCAATCTCTTGCAGTTTCTCTTCAAACTCTTCAGTCTCCTGCAATATCTCTATACTGTACTTTAATGTAGTACTTGAAGGTAGTACTTGCAGCTAATGAATTAGGCCAGCTAATGAGTCTGTCTCTATATATACACACGCTGCTTCCCAAACTCCTCCCCCAGCAACAAATGTAACACCTTAGTGAGCTAGGCTCATTAGCAAACGCACAATAGCAGACAGCTGACCAAATTCCTTACCTCTTTTCAAGCAATGATCAGAAAAAACAACACAGATGAGCCAGTTGCAAACTCCAAACCAATCTCTTGCAGTTTCTCTTCAAACTCTTCAGTCTCCTGCAATATCTCTATACTGTACTTTAATGTAGTACTTGAAGGTAGTACTTGCAGCTAATGAATTAGGCCAGCTAATGAGTCTGTCTCTATATATACACACGCTGCATCCCAAACTCCTCCCCCAGCAACAAATGTAACACCTTAGTGAGCTAGGCTCATTAGCAAACGCACAATAGCAGACAGCTGACCAAATTCCTTACCTCTTTTCAAGCAATGATCAGAAAAAACAACACAGATGAGCCAGTTGCAAACTCCAAACCAATCTCTTGCAGTTTCTCTTCAAACTCTTCAGTCTCCTGCAATATCTCTATACTGTACTTTAATGTAGTACTTGAAGGTAGTACTTGCAGCTAATGAATTAGGCCAGCTAATGAGTCTGTCTCTATATATACACACGCTGCTTCCCAAACTCCTCCCCCAGCAACAAATGTAACACCTTAGTGAGCTAGGCTCATTAGCAAACGCACAATAGCAGACAGCTGACCAAATTCCTTACCTCTTTTCAAGCAATGATCAGAAAAAACAACACAGATGAGCCAGTTGCAAACTCCAAACCAATCTCTTGCAGTTTCTCTTCAAACTCTTCAGTCTCCTGCAATATCTCTATACTGTACTTTAATGTAGTACTTGAAGGTAGTACTTGCAGCTAATGAATTAGGCCAGCTAATGAGTCTGTCTCTATATATACACACGCTGCTTCCCAAACTCCTCCCCCAGCAACAAATGTAACACCTTAGTGAGCTAGGCTCATTAGCAAACGCACAATAGCAGACAGCTGACCAAATTCCTTACCTCTTTTCAAGCAATGATCAGAAAAAACAACACAGATGAGCCAGTTGCAAACTCCAAACCAATCTCTTGCAGTTTCTCTTCAAACTCTTCAGTCTCCTGCAATATCTCTATACTGTACTTTAATGTAGTACTTGAAGGTAGTACTTGCAGCTAATGAATTAGGCCAGCTAATGAGTCTGTCTCTATATATACACACGCTGCTTCCCAAACTCCTCCCCCAGCAACAAATGTAACACCTTAGTGAGCTAGGCTCATTAGCAAACGCACAATAGCAGACAGCTGACCAAATTCCTTACCTCTTTTCAAGCAATGATCAGAAAAAACAACACAGATGAGCCAGTTGCAAACTCCAAACCAATCTCTTGCAGTTTCTCTTCAAACTCTTCAGTCTCCTGCAATATCTCTATACTGTACTTTAATGTAGTACTTGAAGGTAGTACTTGCAGCTAATGAATTAGGCCAGCTAATGAGTCTGTCTCTATATATACACACGCTGCTTCCCAAACTCCTCCCCCAGCAACAAATGTAACACCTTAGTGAGCTAGGCTCATTAGCAAACGCACAATAGCAGACAGCTGACCAAATTCCTTACCTCTTTTCAAGCAATGATCAGAAAAAACAACACAGATGAGCCAGTTGCAAACTCCAAACCAATCTCTTGCAGTTTCTCTTCAAACTCTTCAGTCTCCTGCAATATCTCTATACTGTACTTTAATGTAGTACTTGAAGGTAGTACTTGCAGCTAATGAATTAGGCCAGCTAATGAGTCTGTCTCTATATATACACACGCTGCTTCCCAAACTCCTCCCCCAGCAACAAATGTAACACCTTAGTGAGCTAGGCTCATTAGCAAACGCACAATAGCAGACAGCTGACCAAATTCCTTACCTCTTTTCAAGCAATGATCAGAAAAAACAACACAGATGAGCCAGTTGCAAACTCCAAACCAATCTCTTGCAGTTTCTCTTCAAACTCTTCAGTCTCCTGCAATATCTCTATACTGTACTTTAATGTAGTACTTGAAGGTAGTACTTGCAGCTAATGAATTAGGCCAGCTAATGAGTCTGTCTCTATATATACACACGCTGCTTCCCAAACTCCTCCCCCAGCAACAAATGTAACACCTTAGTGAGCTAGGCTCATTAGCAAACGCACAATAGCAGACAGCTGACCAAATTCCTTACCTCTTTTCAAGCAATGATCAGAAAAAACAACACAGATGAGCCAGTTGCAAACTCCAAACCAATCTCTTGCAGTTTCTCTTCAAACTCTTCAGTCTCCTGCAATATCTCTATACTGTACTTTAATGTAGTACTTGAAGGTAGTACTTGCAGCTAATGAATTAGGCCAGCTAATGAGTCTGTCTCTATATATACACACGCTGCTTCCCAAACTCCTCCCCCAGCAACAAATGTAACACCTTAGTGAGCTAGGCTCATTAGCAAACGCACAATAGCAGACAGCTGACCAAATTCCTTACCTCTTTTCAAGCAATGATCAGAAAAAACAACACAGATGAGCCAGTTGCAAAATCCAAACCAATCTCTTGCAGTTTCTCTTCAAACTCTTCAGTCTCCTGCAATATCTCTATACTGTACTTTAATGTAGTACTTGAAGGTAGTACTTGCAGCTAATGAATTAGGCCAGCTAATGAGTCTGTCTCTATATATACACACGCTGCTTCCCAAACTCCTCCCCCAGCAACAAATGTAACACCTTAGTGAGCTAGGCTCATTAGCAAACGCACAATAGCAGACAGCTGACCAAATTCCTTACCTCTTTTCAAGCAATGATCAGAAAAAACAACACAGATGAGCCAGTTGCAAACTCCAAACCAATCTCTTGCAGTTTCTCTTCAAACTCTTCAGTCTCCTGCAATATCTCTATACTGTACTTTAATGTAGTACTTGAAGGTAGTACTTGCAGCTAATGAATTAGGCCAGCTAATGAGTCTGTCTCTATATATACACACGCTGCTTCCCAAACTCCTCCCCCAGCAACAAATGTAACACCTTAGTGAGCTAGGCTCATTAGCAAACGCACAATAGCAGACAGCTGACCAAATTCCTTACCTCTTTTCAAGCAATGATCAGAAAAAACAACACAGATGAGCCAGTTGCAAACTCCAAACCAATCTCTTGCAGTTTCTCTTCAAACTCTTCAGTCTCCTGCAATATCTCTATACTGTACTTTAATGTAGTACTTGAAGGTAGTACTTGCAGCTAATGAATTAGGCCAGCTAATGAGTCTGTCTCTATATATACACACGCTGCTTCCCAAACTCCTCCCCCAGCAACAAATGTAACACCTTAGTGAGCTAGGCTCATTAGCAAACGCACAATAGCAGACAGCTGACCAAATTCCTTACCTCTTTTCAAGCAATGATCAGAAAAAACAACACAGATGAGCCAGTTGCAAACTCCAAACCAATCTCTTGCAGTTTCTCTTCAAACTCTTCAGTCTCCTGCAATATCTCTATACTGTACTTTAATGTAGTACTTGAAGGTAGTACTTGCAGCTAATGAATTAGGCCAGCTAATGAGTCTGTCTCTATATATACACACGCTGCTTCCCAAACTCCTCCCCCAGCAACAAATGTAACACCTTAGTGAGCTAGGCTCATTAGCAAACGCACAATAGCAGACAGCTGACCAAATTCCTTACCTCTTTTCAAGCAATGATCAGAAAAAACAACACAGATGAGCCAGTTGCAAACTCCAAACCAATCTCTTGCAGTTTCTCTTCAAACTCTTCAGTCTCCTGCAATATCTCTATACTGTACTTTAATGTAGTACTTGAAGGTAGTACTTGCAGCTAATGAATTAGGCCAGCTAATGAGTCTGTCTCTATATATACACACGCTGCTTCCCAAACTCCTCCCCCAGCAACAAATGTAACACCTTAGTGAGCTAGGCTCATTAGCAAACGCACAATAGCAGACAGCTGACCAAATTCCTTACCTCTTTTCAAGCAATGATCAGAAAAAACAACACAGATGAGCCAGTTGCAAACTCCAAACCAATCTCTTGCAGTTTCTCTTCAAACTCTTCAGTCTCCTGCAATATCTCTATACTGTACTTTAATGTAGTACTTGAAGGTAGTACTTGCAGCTAATGAATTAGGCCAGCTAATGAGTCTGTCTCTATATATACACACGCTGCTTCCCAAACTCCTCCCCCAGCAACAAATGTAACACCTTAGTGAGCTAGGCTCATTAGCAAACGCACAATAGCAGACAGCTGACCAAATTCCTTACCTCTTTTCAAGCAATGATCAGAAAAAACAACACAGATGAGCCAGTTGCAAACTCCAAACCAATCTCTTGCAGTTTCTCTTCAAACTCTTCAGTCTCCTGCAATATCTCTATACTGTACTTTAATGTAGTACTTGAAGGTAGTACTTGCAGCTAATGAATTAGGCCAGCTAATGAGTCTGTCTCTATATATACACACGCTGCTTCCCAAACTCCTCCCCCAGCAACAAATGTAACACCTTAGTGAGCTAGGCTCATTAGCAAACGCACAATAGCAGACAGCTGACCAAATTCCTTACCTCTTTTCAAGCAATGATCAGAAAAAACAACACAGATGAGCCAGTTGCAAACTCCAAACCAATCTCTTGCAGTTTCTCTTCAAACTCTTCAGTCTCCTGCAATATCTCTATACTGTACTTTAATGTAGTACTTGAAGGTAGTACTTGCAGCTAATGAATTAGGCCAGCTAATGAGTCTGTCTCTATATATACACACGCTGCTTCCCAAACTCCTCCCCCAGCAACAAATGTAACACCTTAGTGAGCTAGGCTCATTAGCAAACGCACAATAGCAGACAGCTGACCAAATTCCTTACCTCTTTTCAAGCAATGATCAGAAAAAACAACACAGATGAGCCAGTTGCAAACTCCAAACCAATCTCTTGCAGTTTCTCTTCAAACTCTTCAGTCTCCTGCAATATCTCTATACTGTACTTTAATGTAGTACTTGAAGGTAGTACTTGCAGCTAATGAATTAGGCCAGCTAATGAGTCTGTCTCTATATATACACACGCTGCTTCCCAAACTCCTCCCCCAGCAACAAATGTAACACCTTAGTGAGCTAGGCTCATTAGCAAACGCACAATAGCAGACAGCTGACCAAATTCCTTACCTCTTTTCAAGCAATGATCAGAAAAAACAACACAGATGAGCCAGTTGCAAACTCCAAACCAATCTCTTGCAGTTTCTCTTCAAACTCTTCAGTCTCCTGCAATATCTCTATACTGTACTTTAATGTAGTACTTGAAGGTAGTACTTGCAGCTAATGAATTAGGCCAGCTAATGAGTCTGTCTCTATATATACACACGCTGCTTCCCAAACTCCTCCCCCAGCAACAAATGTAACACCTTAGTGAGCTAGGCTCATTAGCAAACGCACAATAGCAGACAGCTGACCAAATTCCTTACCTCTTTTCAAGCAATGATCAGAAAAAACAACACAGATGAGCCAGTTGCAAACTCCAAACCAATCTCTTGCAGTTTCTCTTCAAACTCTTCAGTCTCCTGCAATATCTCTATACTGTACTTTAATGTAGTACTTGAAGGTAGTACTTGCAGCTAATGAATTAGGCCAGCTAATGAGTCTGTCTCTATATATACACACGCTGCTTCCCAAACTCCTCCCCCAGCAACAAATGTAACACCTTAGTGAGCTAGGCTCATTAGCAAACGCACAATAGCAGACAGCTGACCAAATTCCTTACCTCTTTTCAAGCAATGATCAGAAAAAACAACACAGATGAGCCAGTTGCAAACTCCAAACCAATCTCTTGCAGTTTCTCTTCAAACTCTTCAGTCTCCTGCAATATCTCTATACTGTACTTTAATGTAGTACTTGAAGGTAGTACTTGCAGCTAATGAATTAGGCCAGCTAATGAGTCTGTCTCTATATATACACACGCTGCTTCCCAAACTCCTCCCCCAGCAACAAATGTAACACCTTAGTGAGCTAGGCTCATTAGCAAACGCACAATAGCAGACAGCTGACCAAATTCCTTACCTCTTTTCAAGCAATGATCAGAAAAAACAACACAGATGAGCCAGTTGCAAACTCCAAACCAATCTCTTGCAGTTTCTCTTCAAACTCTTCAGTCTCCTGCAATATCTCTATACTGTACTTTAATGTAGTACTTGAAGGTAGTACTTGCAGCTAATGAATTAGGCCAGCTAATGAGTCTGTCTCTATATATACACACGCTGCTTCCCAAACTCCTCCCCCAGCAACAAATGTAACACCTTAGTGAGCTAGGCTCATTAGCAAACGCACAATAGCAGACAGCTGACCAAATTCCTTACCTCTTTTCAAGCAATGATCAGAAAAAACAACACAGATGAGCCAGTTGCAAACTCCAAACCAATCTCTTGCAGTTTCTCTTCAAACTCTTCAGTCTCCTGCAATATCTCTATACTGTACTTTAATGTAGTACTTGAAGGTAGTACTTGCAGCTAATGAATTAGGCCAGCTAATGAGTCTGTCTCTATATATACACACGCTGCTTCCCAAACTCCTCCCCCAGCAACAAATGTAACACCTTAGTGAGCTAGGCTCATTAGCAAACGCACAATAGCAGACAGCTGACCAAATTCCTTACCTCTTTTCAAGCAATGATCAGAAAAAACAACACAGATGAGCCAGTTGCAAACTCCAAACCAATCTCTTGCAGTTTCTCTTCAAACTCTTCAGTCTCCTGCAATATCTCTATACTGTACTTTAATGTAGTACTTGAAGGTAGTACTTGCAGCTAATGAATTAGGCCAGCTAATGAGTCTGTCTCTATATATACACACGCTGCTTCCCAAACTCCTCCCCCAGCAACAAATGTAACACCTTAGTGAGCTAGGCTCATTAGCAAACGCACAATAGCAGACAGCTGACCAAATTCCTTACCTCTTTTCAAGCAATGATCAGAAAAAACAACACAGATGAGCCAGTTGCAAACTCCAAACCAATCTCTTGCAGTTTCTCTTCAAACTCTTCAGTCTCCTGCAATATCTCTATACTGTACTTTAATGTAGTACTTGAAGGTAGTACTTGCAGCTAATGAATTAGGCCAGCTAATGAGTCTGTCTCTATATATACACACGCTGCTTCCCAAACTCCTCCCCCAGCAACAAATGTAACACCTTAGTGAGCTAGGCTCATTAGCAAACGCACAATAGCAGACAGCTGACCAAATTCCTTACCTCTTTTCAAGCAATGATCAGAAAAAACAACACAGATGAGCCAGTTGCAAACTCCAAACCAATCTCTTGCAGTTTCTCTTCAAACTCTTCAGTCTCCTGCAATATCTCTATACTGTACTTTAATGTAGTACTTGAAGGTAGTACTTGCAGCTAATGAATTAGGCCAGCTAATGAGTCTGTCTCTAGATATACACACGCTGCTTCCCAAACTCCTCCCCCAGCAACAAATGTAACACCTTAGTGAGCTAGGCTCATTAGCAAACGCACAATAGCAGACAGCTGACCAAATTCCTTACCTCTTTTCAAGCAATGATCAGAAAAAACAACACAGATGAGCCAGTTGCAAACTCCAAACCAATCTCTTGCAGTTTCTCTTCAAACTCTTCAGTCTCCTGCAATATCTCTATACTGTACTTTAATGTAGTACTTGAAGGTAGTACTTGCAGCTAATGAATTAGGCCAGCTAATGAGTCTGTCTCTATATATACACATGCTGCTTCCCAAACTCCTCCCCCAGCAACAAATGTAACACCTTAGTGAGCTAGGCTCATTAGCAAACGCACAATAGCAGACAGCTGACCAAATTCCTTACCTCTTTTCAAGCAATGATCAGAAAAAACAACACAGATGAGCCAGTTGCAAACTCCAAACCAATCTCTTGCAGTTTCTCTTCAAACTCTTCAGTCTCCTGCAATATCTCTATACTGTACTTTAATGTAGTACTTGAAGGTAGTACTTGCAGCTAATGAATTAGGCCAGCTAATGAGTCTGTCTCTATATATACACACGCTGCTTCCCAAACTCCTCCCCCAGCAACAAATGTAACACCTTAGTGAGCTAGGCTCATTAGCAAACGCACAATAGCAGACAGCTGACCAAATTCCTTACCTCTTTTCAAGCAATGATCAGAAAAAACAACACAGATGAGCCAGTTGCAAACTCCAAACCAATCTCTTGCAGTTTCTCTTCAAACTCTTCAGTCTCCTGCAATATCTCTATACTGTACTTTAATGTAGTACTTGAAGGTAGTACTTGCAGCTAATGAATTAGGCCAGCTAATGAGTCTGTCTCTATATATACACACGCTGCTTCCCAAACTCCTCCCCCAGCAACAAATGTAACACCTTAGTGAGCTAGGCTCATTAGCAAACGCACAATAGCAGACAGCTGACCAAATTCCTTACCTCTTTTCAAGCAATGATCAGAAAAAACAACACAGATGAGCCAGTTGCAAACTCCAAACCAATCTCTTGCAGTTTCTCTTCAAACTCTTCAGTCTCCTGCAATATCTCTATACTGTACTTTAATGTAGTACTTGAAGGTAGTACTTGCAGCTAATGAATTAGGCCAGCTAATGAGTCTGTCTCTATATATACACACGCTGCTTCCCAAACTCCTCCCCCAGCAACAAATGTAACACCTTAGTGAGCTAGGCTCATTAGCAAACGCACAATAGCAGACAGCTGACCAAATTCCTTACCTCTTTTCAAGCAATGATCAGAAAAAACAACACAGATGAGCCAGTTGCAAACTCCAAACCAATCTCTTGCAGTTTCTCTTCAAACTCTTCAGTCTCCTGCAATATCTCTATACTGTACTTTAATGTAGTACTTGAAGGTAGTACTTGCAGCTAATGAATTAGGCCAGCTAATGAGTCTGTCTCTATATATACACACGCTGCTTCCCAAACTCCTCCCCCAGCAACAAATGTAACACCTTAGTGAGCTAGGCTCATTAGCAAACGCACAATAGCAGACAGCTGACCAAATTCCTTACCTCTTTTCAAGCAATGATCAGAAAAAACAACACAGATGAGCCAGTTGCAAACTCCAAACCAATCTCTTGCAGTTTCTCTTCAAACTCTTCAGTCTCCTGCAATATCTCTATACTGTACTTTAATGTAGTACTTGAAGGTAGTACTTGCAGCTAATGAATTAGGCCAGCTAATGAGTCTGTCTCTATATATACACACGCTGCTTCCCAAACTCCTCCCCCAGCAACAAATGTAACACCTTAGTGAGCTAGGCTCATTAGCAAACGCACAATAGCAGACAGCTGACCAAATTCCTTACCTCTTTTCAAGCAATGATCAGAAAAAACAACACAGATGAGCCAGTTGCAAACTCCAAACCAATCTCTTGCAGTTTCTCTTCAAACTCTTCAGTCTCCTGCAATATCTCTATACTGTACTTTAATGTAGTACTTGAAGGTAGTACTTGCAGCTAATGAATTAGGCCAGCTAATGAGTCTGTCTCTATATATACACACGCTGCTTCCCAAACTCCTCCCCCAGCAACAAATGTAACACCTTAGTGAGCTAGGCTCATTAGCAAACGCACAATAGCAGACAGCTGACCAAATTCCTTACCTCTTTTCAAGCAATGATCAGAAAAAACAACACAGATGAGCCAGTTGCAAACTCCAAACCAATCTCTTGCAGTTTCTCTTCAAACTCTTCAGTCTCCTGCAATATCTCTATACTGTACTTTAATGTAGTACTTGAAGGTAGTACTTGCAGCTAATGAATTAGGCCAGCTAATGAGTCTGTCTCTATATATACACACGCTGCTTCCCAAACTCCTCCCCCAGCAACAAATGTAACACCTTAGTGAGCTAGGCTCATTAGCAAACGCACAATAGCAGACAGCTGACCAAATTCCTTACCTCTTTTCAAGCAATGATCAGAAAAAACAACACAGATGAGCCAGTTGCAAACTCCAAACCAATCTCTTGCAGTTTCTCTTCAAACTCTTCAGTCTCCTGCAATATCTCTATACTGTACTTTAATGTAGTACTTGAAGGTAGTACTTGCAGCTAATGAATTAGGCCAGCTAATGAGTCTGTCTCTATATATACACACGCTGCTTCCCAAACTCCTCCCCCAGCAACAAATGTAACACCTTAGTGAGCTAGGCTCATTAGCAAACGCACAATAGCAGACAGCTGACCAAATTCCTTACCTCTTTTCAAGCAATGATCAGAAAAAACAACACAGATGAGCCAGTTGCAAACTCCAAACCAATCTCTTGCAGTTTCTCTTCAAACTCTTCAGTCTCCTGCAATATCTCTATACTGTACTTTAATGTAGTACTTGAAGGTAGTACTTGCAGCTAATGAATTAGGCCAGCTAATGAGTCTGTCTCTATATATACACACGCTGCTTCCCAAACTCCTCCCCCAGCAACAAATGTAACACCTTAGTGAGCTAGGCTCATTAGCAAACGCACAATAGCAGACAGCTGACCAAATTCCTTACCTCTTTTCAAGCAATGATCAGAAAAAACAACACAGATGAGCCAGTTGCAAACTCCAAACCAATCTCTTGCAGTTTCTCTTCAAACTCTTCAGTCTCCTGCAATATCTCTATACTGTACTTTAATGTAGTACTTGAAGGTAGTACTTGCAGCTAATGAATTAGGCCAGCTAATGAGTCTGTCTCTATATATACACACGCTGCTTCCCAAACTCCTCCCCCAGCAACAAATGTAACACCTTAGTGAGCTAGGCTCATTAGCAAACGCACAATAGCAGACAGCTGACCAAATTCCTTACCTCTTTTCAAGCAATGATCAGAAAAAACAACACAGATGAGCCAGTTGCAAACTCCAAACCAATCTCTTGCAGTTTCTCTTCAAACTCTTCAGTCTCCTGCAATATCTCTATACTGTACTTTAATGTAGTACTTGAAGGTAGTACTTGCAGCTAATGAATTAGGCCAGCTAATGAGTCTGTCTCTATATATACACACGCTGCTTCCCAAACTCCTCCCCCAGCAACAAATGTAACACCTTAGTGAGCTAGGCTCATTAGCAAACGCACAATAGCAGACAGCTGACCAAATTCCTTACCTCTTTTCAAGCAATGATCAGAAAAAACAACACAGATGAGCCAGTTGCAAACTCCAAACCAATCTCTTGCAGTTTCTCTTCAAACTCTTCAGTCTCCTGCAATATCTCTATACTGTACTTTAATGTAGTACTTGAAGGTAGTACTTGCAGCTAATGAATTAGGCCAGCTAATGAGTCTGTCTCTATATATACACACGCTGCTTCCCAAACTCCTCCCCCAGCAACAAATGTAACACCTTAGTGAGCTAGGCTCATTAGCAAACGCACAATAGCAGACAGCTGACCAAATTCCTTACCTCTTTTCAAGCAATGATCAGAAAAAACAACACAGATGAGCCAGTTGCAAACTCCAAACCAATCTCTTGCAGTTTCTCTTCAAACTCTTCAGTCTCCTGCAATATCTCTATACTGTACTTTAATGTAGTACTTGAAGGTAGTACTTGCAGCTAATGAATTAGGCCAGCTAATGAGTCTGTCTCTATATATACACACGCTGCTTCCCAAACTCCTCCCCCAGCAACAAATGTAACACCTTAGTGAGCTAGGCTCATTAGCAAACGCACAATAGCAGACAGCTGACCAAATTCCTTACCTCTTTTCAAGCAATGATCAGAAAAAACAACACAGATGAGCCAGTTGCAAACTCCAAACCAATCTCTTGCAGTTTCTCTTCAAACTCTTCAGTCTCCTGCAATATCTCTATACTGTACTTTAATGTAGTACTTGAAGGTAGTACTTGCAGCTAATGAATTAGGCCAGCTAATGAGTCTGTCTCTATATATACACACGCTGCTTCCCAAACTCCTCCCCCAGCAACAAATGTAACACCTTAGTGAGCTAGGCTCATTAGCAAACGCACAATAGCAGACAGCTGACCAAATTCCTTACCTCTTTTCAAGCAATGATCAGAAAAAACAACACAGATGAGCCAGTTGCAAACTCCAAACCAATCTCTTGCAGTTTCTCTTCAAACTCTTCAGTCTCCTGCAATATCTCTATACTGTACTTTAATGTAGT
>NW_024400318.1:0-37243 GCF_905171765.1 Bufo bufo
ATGGCATGCCTAGTCCTGGCAATTTTCATAAAAATGTGCATATGCGCAGAGGCGTAACTAGAACTGACTGGGCCCCACAGCAAATTTTTGTACGGGGCCCCCCACACACACTTCTTCACAAACCGCCTCCTCCTGTGCAAACCCCTCTTATATGGATATTTTGTGACTTTTAATTTACTGTCATTTTTAGCACGACTTTGTTTAACATTTCCAGTTGCTGACGGAGTTTATATTCAACTCAACCCCTTTAAAACCTGCGCTGCAATTGTAATAGACCCGTCTGATTTACCTCTACATATCCACAAGTATTTTAGCCTCTGTACCTTTCATACTGCAGCCATGGACACACTCATACACGCACTCTCCACATACATGGACGCAGTCATACACACACTCTCCACATACATGGACGCACTCATACACGCACTCTCCACATACTGTACATGGACGCAGTCATAAGCACACTCAACATATACATGGACGCAGTCATACACGCACTCTCCACATACATGGACGCAGTCATACACGCACTCTCCACATACATGGACGCACTCATACACGCACTCTCCACATACATGGACGCAGTCAGACACGCACTCTCCACATACATGGACGCAGTCATACACGCACTCTCCACATACATGGACGCAGTCATACACACACTCTCCACATACATGGACGCAGTCATACACGCACTCTCCACATACATGGACGCAGTCATACACACACACTCTCCACATACATGGACGCAGTCAGACACGCACTCTCCACATACATGGACGCAGTCATACACGCACTCTCCACATACATGGACGCAGTCATACACGCACTCTCCACATACATGGACGCAGTCATACACGCACTCTCCACATACATGGAGGCAGTCATACACGCACTCTCCACATACATGGACGCAGTCATACACGCACTCTCCACTTACACGGACGCAGTCATACATGCACTCTCCACATACATGGACGCATTCATACACACACTCAACATATACATGGACGCAGTCATACACACACTCTCCACATACATGGACGCAGTCATACACACACTCTCCACATACATGGACGCACTCATACACACACTCTCCACATACATGGACGCAGTCATACACGCACTCTCCACATACATGGACGCAGTCATACACGCACTCTCCACATACATGGACGCAGTCATACACGCACTCTCCACATATATGGACGCAGTCATACACGCACTCTCCACATACATGGACGCAGTCATACACGCACTCTCCACATACATGGACGCAGTCATACACGCACTCTCCACATACATGGACGCATTCATACACACACTCAACATATACATGGACGCAGTCATACACACACTCTCCACATACATGGACGCAGTCATACACACACTCTCCACATACATGGACGCACTCATACACACACTCTCCACATACATGGACGCAGTCATACACGCACTCTCCACATACATGGACACAGTCATACACACACTCTCCACATACATGGACGCACTCATACACACACACTCAACATATACATGGACGCACTCATACACACACTCTCCACATACATGGACGCAGTCATACACGCACTCTCCACATACATGGACGCACTCATACACGCACTCTCCACATACATGGACGCAGTCATACACACACTCTCCACATACATGGACGCAGTCATACACATACTCTCCACATACATGGACGCACTCATACACACACTCTCCACATACATGGACGCAGTCATACACACACTCTCCACATACATGGACGCAGTCATACACACACTCTCCACATACATGGACGCAGTCATACACGCACTCTCCACATACATGGACGCAGTCATACACGCACTCTCCACATACATGGACGCAGTCATACACGCACTCTCAACATACATGGACGCAGTCATACACACACTCTCCACATACATGTACGCAGTCAGACACGCAATCTCCACATACATGTACGCAGTCATACACACACTCTCCACATACATGGACGCACTCATACACACACTCTCCACATACATGGACGCAGTCATACACACACTCTCCACATACATGGACACAGTCATACACACACTCTCCACATACATGGACGCACTCATACACACACACTCAACATATACATGGACGCAGTCATACACACACTCTCCACATACATGGACGCAGTCATACACGCACTCTCCACATACATGGACGCACTCATACACGCACTCTCCACATACATGGACGCAGTCATACACACACTCTCCAGATACATGGACGCAGTCATACACACACTCTCCACATACATGGACGCACTCATACACACACTCTCCACATACATGGACGCAGTCATACACACACTCTCCACATACATGGACGCAGTCATACACACACTCTCCACATGCATGGACGCAGTCATACACGCACTCTCCACATACATGGACGCAGTCCTACACGCACTCTCCACATATACATGGACGCAGTCATACACGCACTCTCCACATACATGGACGCAGTCATACACGCACTCTCAACATACATGGACGCAGTCATACACACACTCTCCACATACATGTACGCAGTCAGACACGCAATCTCCACATGCATGTACGCAGTCAGACACGCAATCTCCACGTACATGGACGCAGTCATACACGCACTCTCCACATACATGTACGCAGTCAGGCACGCACTCTCCACATACATGGACGCAGTCATACACGCACTCTCCACATACATGGACGCAGTCATACACGCACTCTCCACATACATGGACGCAGTCATACACGCACTCTCCACATACATGGACGCAGTCATACACGCACTCTCCACATACATAGACGCAGTCATACATGCACTCTCCACATACATGGACGCAGTCATACACGCACTCTCCACATACATGGACGCAGTCATACACGCACTCTCCACATACATGGACGCAGTCATACACACACTCTCCACATACATGGACGCAGTCATACACGCACTCTCCACATACATGGACGCACTCATACACACACTCTCCACATACATGGACGCAGTAATACACGCACTCTCCACATACATGGATGCAGTCATACACACACTCTCCACATACATGGACGCAGTGATAGACACATTCTCCACATACATGAACGCAGTCTCCACATACATGGACGCAGTCATACACACACTCTCCACATACATGGATGCACTCTCCACATACATGGACGCAGTCATACACACACTCTCCACATACATGGACGCAGTCATACACACACTCTCCACATACATGGACGCAGTCATACACGCACTCTCCACATACATGGACGCAGTCATACACGCACTCTCCACATACATGGACGCAGTCATACACGCACTCTCCACATACATGGACGCAGTCATACACGCACTCTTCACATACATGGACGCAGTCAGACACGCACTCTCCACATACATGGACGCAGTCATACACGCACTCTCCACATACATGGACGCAGTCATACACGCACTCTCCACTTTCATGGATGCAGTCATACACGCACTCTCCACATACATAGACGCATTCATACACACACTCTCCACATACATGGACGCAGTCATACACGCACTCTCCACATACATGGACGCAGTCATACACGCACTCTCCACATACATGGACGCAGTCATACACGCACTCTTCACATACATGGACGCAGTCAGACACGCACTCTCCACATACATGGACGCAGTCATACACGCACTCTCCACATACATGGACGCAGTCATACACGCACTCTCCACTTACATGGATGCAGTCATACACGCACTCTCCACATACATAGACGCATTCATACACACACTCTCCACATACATGGACGCAGTCATACACACACTCTCCACATACATGGACGCAGTCATACATGCACTCTCCACATACATGGACGCACTCATACACGCACTCTCCACGTACATGGACGCAGTCATACACGCACTCTCCACGTACATGGACGCAGTCATACACACACTCTCCACATACATGGACGCAGTGATAGACATACTCTACACATACATGATCGCAGTCTCCACATACATGGACGCACTCATACACGCACTCTCCACGTACATGGACGCAGTCATACACGCACTCTCCACATACATGGACGCAGTCATACACGCACTCTCCACATACATGGACGCAGTCATACACGCACTCTCCACATACATGGACGCAGTCATACATGTGCTCACCATATACATGGACGCAATCATACACGCCCTCTCCACATACATGGACACAGTCATACACGCACTCTCCACATACATGGACGCAGTCAGACACGCACTCTCCACATACATGAACGCAGTCATGCACGCACTCTCCACATACATGGACGCAGTCATACACGCACTCTCCACATACATGGACGCAGTCATACACGTACTCTCCACATACATGGACGCAGTCAGACACGCACTCTCCACGTACATGGACGCTGTCATACACACACTCTCCACATACATGGATGCAGTCATACACACACTCTCCACATACATGGACGTAGTCAGACACGCACTCTCCACATACATGGACGCAGTCATACACGCACTCTCCACATACATGGACGCAGTCATACACGCACTCTCCACATACATGGACGCAGTCATACACGCACTCTCCACATACATGGACGCGGTCATACACGCACTCTCCACATACATGGACGCAGTCATACACGCACTCTCCACATACATGGACGCAGTCAGACACGCACTCTCCACGTACATGGACGCAGTCATACACACACTCTCCACATACATGAACGCAGTGATAGACATACTCTACACATACATGATCGCAGTCTCCACATACATGGACGTACTCATACACGCACTCTCCACGTACATGGACGCAGTCATACACACACTCTCCACATACATGGACGCAGTCAGACACGCACTCTCCACATACATGGACGCAGTCAGACACGCACTCTCCACATACATGGACGCAGTCATACACGCACTCTCCACATACATGGACGCAGTCATACACACACTCTCCACATACATGGACGCAGTCATACACGCACTCACCACATACATGGACGCAGTCATACACGCACTCTCCACATACATGGACGCAGTCATATACGCACTCTCCACGTTCATGGACGCAGTCATACACACACTCTCCACATACATGGACGCAGTCATACACGCACTCTCCACATACATGGACGCAGTCAGACACGCACTCTCCACATACATGGACGCAGTCATACACGCACTCTCCACATACATGGACGCAGTCATACACACACTCTCCACATACATGGACGCAGTCATACACACACTCTCCACATACATGGACGCAGCCATACACACACTCTCCACATACATGGACGCAGTCATACACGCACTCTCCACATACATGGACGCAGTCATACACGCACTCTCCACATACATGGACGCAGTCATACACGCACTCTCCACATACATGGACGCAGTCATACACGCACTCTTCACATACATGGACGCAGTCAGACACGCACTCTCCACATACATGGACGCAGTCATACACGCACTCTCCACATACATGGACGCAGTCATACACGCACTCTCCACTTTCATGGATGCAGTCATACACGCACTGTCCACATACATAGACGCATTCATACACACACTCTCCACATACATGGACGCAGTCATACACACACTCTCCACATACATGGACGCAGTCATACACGCACTCTCCACATACATGGACGCAGTCATACACGCACTCTTCACATACATGGACGCAGTCAGACACGCATTCTCCACATACATGGACGCAGTCATACACGCACTCTCCACATACATGGACGCAGTCATACACGCACTCTCCACTTACATGGATGCAGTCATACACGCACTCTCCACATACATAGACGCATTCATACACACACTCTCCACATACATGGACGCAGTCATACACACACTCTCCACATACATGGACGCAGTCATACATGCACTCTCCACATACATGGACGCACTCATACACGCACTCTCCACGTACATGGACGCAGTCATACACGCACTCTCCACGTACATGGACGCAGTCATACACACACTCTCCACATACATGGACGCAGTGATAGACATACTCTACACATACATGATCGCAGTCTCCACATACATGGATGCACTCATACACGCACTCTCCACGTACATGGACGCAGTCATACACGCACTCTCCACATACATGGACGCAGTCATACACGCACTCTCCACATACATGGACGCAGTCATACACGCACTCTCCACATACATGGACGCAGTCATACATGTGCTCACCATATACATGGACGCAGTCATACACGCCCTCTCCACATACATGGACACAGTCATACACGCACTCTCCACATACATGGACGCAGTCAGACACGCACTCTCCACATACATGAACGCAGTCATGCACGCACTCTCCACATACATGGACGCAGTCATACACGCACTCTCCACATACATGGACGCAGTCATACACGTACTCTCCACATACATGGACGCAGTCAGACACGCACTCTCCACGTACATGGACGCTGTCATACACACACTCTCCACATACATGGATGCAGTCATACACACACTCTCCACATACATGGACGTAGTCAGACACGCACTCTCCACATACATGGACGCAGTCATACACGCACTCTCCACATACATGGACGCAGTCATACACGCACTCTCCACATACATGGACGCAGTCATACACGCACTCTCCACATACATGGACGCGGTCATACACGCACTCTCCACATACATGGACGCAGTCATACACGCACTCTCCACATACATGGACGCAGTCAGACACGCACTCTCCACGTACATGGACGCAGTCATACACGCACTCTCCACGTACATGGACGCAGTCATACACACACTCTCCACATACATGAACGCAGTGATAGACATACTCTACACATACATGATCGCAGTCTCCACATACATGGACGTACTCATACACGCACTCTCCACGTACATGGACGCAGTCATACACACACTCTCCACATACATGGACGCAGTCATACACGCACTCTCCACATACATGGACGCAGTCAGACACGCACTCTCCACATACATGGACGCAGTCATACACGCACTCTCCACATACATGGACGCAGTCATACACACACTCTCCACATACATGGACGCAGTCATACACGCACTCACCACATACATGGACGCAGTCATACACGCACTCTCCACATACATGGACGCAGTCATATACGCACTCTCCACGTTCATGGACGCAGTCATACACACACTCTCCACATACATGGACGCAGTCATACACGCACTCTCCACATACATGGACGCAGTCAGACACGCACTCTCCACATACATGGACGCAGTGATAGACATACTCTACACATACATGATCGCAGTCTCCACATACATGGACGCACTCATACACGGCCTCTCCACATACATGGACGGAGTCATACACACACTCTCCACATACATGGACGCAGTCATACACACACTCTCCAAATACATGGACGCAGTCATACACACACTCTCCACATACATGGACGCAGTCATACACACACTCTCCACATACATGGACGCAGTCATACACGCACTCTCAAGATACATGGACGCAGTCATACACACACTCTCCACATACATGGACTGTCATACACGCACTCTCCACATACATGGACGCAGTCATACACGCACTCTCCACATACATGGACTGTCATACACGCACTCTCCACATACATGGACTGTCATACACGCACTCTCCACATACATGGACGCAGTCATACACGCACTCTCCACATACATGGACTGTCATACACGCACTCTCCACATACATGGACGCAGTCATACACACACTCTCCACATACATGGACGCAGTCATACACGCACTCTCCACATACATGGCCTGTCATACACGCACTCTCCACATACATGGACGCAGTCATACACACACTCTCCACATACATGGACTGTCATACACGCACTCTCCACATACATGGACGCAGTCATACACACACTCTCCACATACATGGACTGTCCTACACGAACTCTCCACATACATGGACGCAGTCATACACACACTCTCCACATACATGGACGCAGTCATACACACACTCTCTACGTACATGGACGCAGTCATACACACACTCTCCACATAATTGGACGCAGTGATAGACACACTCTCCACATACATGGACGCAGTCATACACGCACTCTCCACATACATGGACGCAGTCATACACGCACTCTCCACATACATGGATGCAGTCATACACACACTCTCCACATACATGGACGCAGTGATAGACACACTCTCCACATACATGAACGCAGTCTCCACATACATGGACGCAGTCATACACACACTCTCCACATACATGGATGCACTCTCCACATACATGGACGCAGTCATACACGCATTTTCCACATATATGGACGCACTCTCCACATACATAGATGCACTCATACACACACTCAACATATACATAGATGCACTCATACACACACTCTCCACATACATGGACGCAGTCATACACGCACTCTCCACATACATGGACGCAGTCATACACGCACTCTCCACATACATGGACGCAGTCATACACGCACTCTCCACATACATGGACGCAGTCATACACGCACTCTCCACATACATGGACGCAGTCATACACACACTCTCCACATACATGGACGCAGTCATACACGCACTCTCCACATACATGGACGCAGTCAGACACGCACTCTCCACGTACATGGACGCAGTCATACACGCACTCTCCACGTACATGGACGCAGTCATACACACACTCTCCACATACATGAACGCAGTGATAGACATACTCTACACATACATGATCGCAGTCTCCACATACATGGACGTACTCATACACGCACTCTCCACGTACATGGACGCAGTCATACACACACTCTCCACATACATGGACGCAGTCATACACGCACTCTCCACATACATGGACGCAGTCAGACACGCACTCTCCACATACATGGACGCAGTCATACACGCACTCTCCACATACATGGACGCAGTCATACACACACTCTCCACATACATGGACGCAGTCATACACGCACTCACCACATACATGGACGCAGTCATACACGCACTCTCCACATACATGGACGCAGTCATATACGCACTCTCCACGTTCATGGACGCAGTCATACACACACTCTCCACATACATGGACGCAGTCATACACGCACTCTCCACATACATGGACGCAGTCAGACACGCACTCTCAACATACATGGACGCAGTGATAGACATACTCTACACATACATGATCGCAGTCTCCACATACATGGACGCACTCATACACGGCCGCTCCACATACATGGACGGAGTCATACACACACTCTCCACATACATGGACGCAGTCATACACACACTCTCCAAATACATGGACGCAGTCATACACACACTCTCCACATACATGGACGCAGTCATACACACACTCTCCACATACATGGACGCAGTCATACACGCACTCTCAAGATACATGGACGCAGTCATACACACACTCTCCACATACATGGACTGTCATACACGCACTCTCCACATACATGGACGCAGTCATACACGCACTCTCCACATACATGGACTGTCATACACGCACTCTCCACATACATGGACGCAGTCATACACACACTCTCCACATACATGGACGCAGTCATACACGCACTCTCCACATACATGGACTGTCATACACGCACTCTCCACATACATGGACGCAGTCATACACACACTCTCCACATACATGGACTGTCATACACGCACTCTCCACATACATGGACGCAGTCATACACACACTCTCCACATACATGGACTGTCCTACACGCACTCTCCACATACATGGACGCAGTCATACACACACTCTCCACATACATGGACGCAGTCATACACACACTCTCTACGTACATGGACGCAGTCATACACACACTCTCCACATAATTGGACGCAGTGATAGACACACTCTCCACATACATGGACGCAGTCATACACGCACTCTCCACATACATGGACGCAGTCATACACGCACTCTCCACATACATGGATGCAGTCATACACACACTCTCCACATACATGGACGCAGTGATAGACACACTCTCCACATACATGAACGCAGTCTCCACATACATGGACGCAGTCATACACACACTCTCCACATACATGGATGCACTCTCCACATACATGGACGCAGTCATACACGCATTTTTCACATATATGGACGCACTCTCCACATACATAGATGCACTCATACACACACTCAACATATACATAGATGCACTCATACACACACTCTCCACATACATGGACGCAGTCATACACGCACTCTCCACATACATGGACGCAGTCATACACGCACTCTCCACATACATGGACGCAGTCATACACGCACTCTCCACATACATGGACGCAGTCATACACGCACTCTCCACATACATGGACGCAGTCATACACGCACTCTCCACATACATGGACGCAGTCATACACGCACTCTCCACATACATGGACGCAGTCATACACGCACTCTCCACATACATGGACGCAGTCATACACGCACTCTCCACATACATGGACGCAGTCATACACGCACTCTCCACATACATGGACGCAGTCATACACGCACTCTCCACATACATGGACGCAGTCATACACGCACTCTCCACATACATGGACGCAGTCATACACGCACTCTCCACATACATGGACGCAGTCATACACGCACTCTCCACATACATGGACGCAGTCATACACGTACTCTCCACATACATGGACGCAGTCAGACACGCACTCTCCACGTACATGGACGCAGTCATACACGCACTCTCCACGTACATGGACACAGTCACACATGCACTCTCCACATACATGGACGCAGTCATACACGCACTCTCCACATACATGGACGCAGTCATGCACGCACTCTCCACATACATGGACGCACTCATACACACACTCTCCACATACATGGACGCAGTAATACACGCACTCTTCACATACATGGATGCAGTCATACACACACTCTCCACATACATGGACGCAGTGATAGACACACTCTCCACATACATGAACGCAGTCTCCACATACATGGACGCAGTCATACACACACTCTCCACATACATGGATGCACTCTCCACATACATGGACGCAGTCATACACGCATTTTCCACATATATGGACGCACTCTCCACATACATAGATGCACTCATACACACACTCAACATATACATAGATGCACTCATACACACACTCTCCACATACATGGACGCACTCATACACACACTCTCCACATACATGGACGCAGTCATACACACACTCTCCACATACATGGACGCAGTCATACACGCACTCTCCACATACATGGACGCAGTCATACACGCACTCTCCACATACATGGACGCAGTCAAACACGCACTCTCCACATACATGGACGCAGTCATACACGCACTCTCCACATACATGGACGCAGTCATACACGCACTCTCCACATACATGGACGCAGTCATACACGCACTCTCCACATACATGGACGCAGTCATACACGCACTCTCCACATACATGGACGCAGTCATACACCCACTCTCCACATACATGGACGCAGTCATACACGCACTCTCCACATACATGGACGCAGTCATATACGCACTCTCCACATACATGGACGCAGTCATACACGCACTCTCCACATACATGGACGCAGTCATACATGCACTCTCCACATACATGGACGCAGTCATACACGCACTCTCCACATACATGGACGCAGTCATACACGCACTCTCCACATACATGGACGCAGTCATACACACACTCTCCACATACATGGACGCAGTCATACACGCACTCTCCACATACATGGACGCAGTCATACACGCACTCTTCACATACATGGACGCAGTCAGACACGCACTCTTCACATACATGGACGCAGTCAGACACGCACTCTCCACATACATGGACGCAGTCATACACGCACTCTCCACATACATGGACGCAGTCATACACTCACTCTCCACTTACATGGATGCAGTCATACACGCACTCTCCACATACATAGACGCATTCATACACACACTCTCCACATACATGGACGCAGTCATACACACACTCTCCACATACATGGACGCAGTCATACATGCACTCTCCACATACATGGACGCACTCATACACGCACTCTCCACGTACATGGACGCAGTCATACACGCACTCTCCACGTACATGGACGCAGTCATACACACACTCTCCACATACATGGACGCAGTGATAGACATACTCTACACATACATGATCGCAGTCTCCACATACATGGACGCACTCATACACGCACTCTCCACGTACATGGACGCAGTCATACACGCACTCTCCACATACATGGACGCAGTCATACACGCACTCTCCACATACATGGACGCAGTCATACACGCACTCTCCACATACATGGACGCAGTCATACATGTGCTCACCATATACATGGACGCAGTCATACACGCCCTCTCCACATACATGGACGCAGTCATACACGCACTCTCCACATACATGGACGCAGTCAGACACGCACTCTCCACATACATGGACGCAGTCATACACGCACTCTCCACATACATGGACGCAGTCATACACGCACTCTCCACATACATGGACGCAGTCATACACGCACTCTCCACATACATGGACGCAGTCAGACACGCACTCTCCACGTACATGGACGCAGTCATACACACACTCTCCACATACATGGATGCAGTCATACACACACTCTCCACATACATGGACGCAGTCATACACGCACTCTCCACATACATGGACGCAGTCATACACGCACTCTCCACATACATGGACGCAGTCATACACGCACTCTCCACATACATGGACGCAGTCATACACGCACTCTCCACATACATGGACGCAGGTCATACACGCACTCTCCACATACATGGACGCAGTCATACACGCACTCTCCACATACATGGACGCAGTCATACACGCACTCTCCACATACATGGACGCAGTCATACACGCACTCTCCACATACATGGACGCAGTCATACACGCACTCTCCACATACATGGACGCAGTCATACACGCACTCTCCACATACATGGACGCAGTCATACACCCACTCTCCACATACATGGACGCAGTCATACACGCACTCTCCACATACATGGACGCAGTCATACACGCACTCTCCACATACATGGACGCAGTCATACACGCACTCTCCACATACATGGACGCAGTCATACATGCACTCTCCACATACATGGACGCAGTCATACACACACTCTCCACATACATGGACGCAGTCATACACGCACTCTCCACATACATGGACGCAGTCATACACACACTCTCCACATACATGGACGCAGTCATACACGCACTCTCCACATACATGGACGCAGTCATACACGCACTCTTCACATACATGGACGCAGTCAGACACGCACTCTCACATACATGGACGCAGTCAGACACGCACTCTCCACATACATGGACGCAGTCATACACGCACTCTCCACATACATGGACGCAGTCATACACGCACTCTCCACTTACATGGATGCAGTCATACACGCACTCTCCACATACATAGACGCATTCATACACACACTCTCCACATACATGGACGCAGTCATACACACACTCTCCACATACATGGACGCAGTCATACATGCACTCTCCACATACATGGACGCACTCATACACGCACTCTCCACGTTCATGGACGCAGTCATACACGCACTCTCCACGTACATGGACGCAGTCATACACACACTCTCCACATACATGGACGCAGTGATAGACATACTCTACACATACATGATCGCAGTCTCCACATACATGGACGCACTCATACACGCACTCTCCACGTACATGGACGCAGTCATACACGCACTCTCCACATACATGGACGCAGTCATACACGCACTCTCCACATACATGGACGCAGTCATACACGCACTCTCCACATACATGGACGCAGTCATACATGTGCTCACCATATACATGGACGCAGTCATACACGCCCTCTCCACATACATGGACACAGTCATACACGCACTCTCCACATACATGGACGCAGTCAGACACGCACTCTCCACATACATGACGCAGTCATGCACGCACTCTCCACATACATGGACGCAGTCATACACGCACTCTCCACATACATGGACGCAGTCATACACGTACTCTCCACATACATGGACGCAGTCAGACACGCACTCTCCACGTACATGGACGCTGTCATACACGCACTCTCCACATACATGGATGCAGTCATACACACACTCTCCACATACATGGACGTAGTCAGACACGCACTCTCCACATACATGGACGCAGTCATACACGCACTCTCCACATACATGGACGCAGTCATACACGCACTCTCCACATACATGGACGCAGTCATACACGCACTCTCCACATACATGGACGCGGTCATACACGCACTCTCCACATACATGGACGCAGTCATACACGCACTCTCCACATACATGGACGCAGTCAGACACGCACTCTCCACGTACATGGACGCAGTCATACACGCACTCTCCACGTACATGGACGCAGTCATACACACACTCTCCACATACATGAACGCAGTGATAGACATACTCTACACATACATGATCGCAGTCTCCACATACATGGACGTACTCATACACGCACTCTCCACGTACATGGACGCAGTCATACACACACTCTCCACATACATGGACGCAGTCATACACGCACTCTCCACATACATGGACGCAGTCAGACACGCACTCTCCACATACATGGACGCAGTCATACACGCACTCTCCACATACATGGACGCAGTCATACACACACTCTCCACATACATGGACGCAGTCATACACGCACTCACCACATACATGGACGCAGTCATACACGCACTCTCCACATACATGGACGCAGTCATATACGCACTCTCCACGTTCATGGACGCAGTCATACACACACTCTCCACATACATGGACGCAGTCATACACGCACTCTCCACATACATGGACGCAGTCAGACACGCACTCTCCACATACATGGACGCAGTGATAGACATACTCTACACATACATGATCGCAGTCTCCACATACATGGACGCACTCATACACGGCCTCTCCACATACATGGACGGAGTCATACACACACTCTCCACATACATGGACGCAGTCATACACACACTCTCCAAATACATGGACGCAGTCATACACACACTCTCCACATACATGGACGCAGTCATACACACACTCTCCACATACATGGACGCAGTCATACACGCACTCTCAAGATACATGGACGCAGTCATACACACACTCTCCACATACATGGACTGTCATACACGCACTCTCCACATACATGGACGCAGTCATACACGCACTCTCCACATACATGGACTGTCATACACGCACTCTCCACATACATGGACTGTCATACACGCACTCTCCACATACATGGACGCAGTCATACACGCACTCTCCACATACATGGACTGTCATACACGCACTCTCCACATACATGGACGCAGTCATACACACACTCTCCACATACATGGACGCAGTCATACACGCACTCTCCACATACATGGCCTGTCATACACGCACTCTCCACATACATGGACGCAGTCATACACACACTCTCCACATACATGGACTGTCATACACGCACTCTCCACATACATGGACGCAGTCATACACACACTCTCCACATACATGGACTGTCCTACACGCACTCTCCACATACATGGACGCAGTCATACACACACTCTCCACATACATGCACGCAGTCATACACACACTCTCTACGTACATGGACGCAGTCATACACACACTCTCCACATAATTGGACGCAGTGATAGACACACTCTCCACATACATGGACGCAGTCATACACGCACTCTCCACATACATGGACGCAGTCATACACGCACTCTCCACATACATGGATGCAGTCATACACACACTCTCCACATACATGGACGCAGTGATAGACACACTCTCCACATACATGAACGCAGTCTCCACATACATGGACGCAGTCATACACACACTCTCCACATACATGGATGCACTCTCCACATACATGGACGCAGTCATACACGCATTTTCCACATATATGGACGCACTCTCCACATACATAGATGCACTCATACACACACTCAACATATACATAGATGCACTCATACACACACTCTCCACATACATGGACGCAGTCATACACGCACTCTCCACATACATGGACGCAGTCATACACGCACTCTCCACATACATGGACGCAGTCATACACGCACTCTCCACATACATGGACGCAGTCATACACGCACTCTCCACATACATGGACGCAGTCATACACACACTCTCCACATACATGGACGCAGTCATACACGCACTCTCCACATACATGGACGCAGTCAGACACGCACTCTCCACGTACATGGACGCAGTCATACACGCACTCTCCACGTACATGGACGCAGTCATACACACACTCTCCACATACATGAACGCAGTGATAGACATACTCTACACATACATGATCGCAGTCTCCACATACATGGACGTACTCATACACGCACTCTCCACGTACATGGACGCAGTCATACACACACTCTCCACATACATGGACGCAGTCATACACGCACTCTCCACATACATGGACGCAGTCAGACACGCACTCTCCACATACATGGACGCAGTCATACACGCACTCTCCACATACATGGACGCAGTCATACACACACTCTCCACATACATGGACGCAGTCATACACGCACTCACCACATACATGGACGCAGTCATACACGCACTCTCCACATACATGGACGCAGTCATATACGCACTCTCCACGTTCATGGACGCAGTCATACACACACTCTCCACATACATGGACGCAGTCATACACGCACTCTCCACATACATGGACGCAGTCAGACACGCACTCTCAACATACATGGACGCAGTGATAGACATACTCTACACATACATGATCGCAGTCTCCACATACATGGACGCACTCATACACGGCCGCTCCACATACATGGACGGAGTCATACACACACTCTCCACATACATGGACGCAGTCATACACACACTCTCCAAATACATGGACGCAGTCATACACACACTCTCCACATACATGGACGCAGTCATACACACACTCTCCACATACATGGACGCAGTCATACACGCACTCTCAAGATACATGGACGCAGTCATACACACACTCTCCACATACATGGGACTGTCATACACGCACTCTGCACATACATGGACGCAGTCATACACGCACTCTCCACATACATGGACTGTCATACACGCACTCTCCACATACATGGACTGTCATACACGCACTCTCCACATACATGGACGCAGTCATACACGCACTCTCCACATACATGGACTGTCATACACGCACTCTCCACATACATGGACGCAGTCATACACGCACTCTCCACATACATGGACGCAGTCATACACGCACTCTCCACATACATGGACTGTCATACACGCACTCTCCACATACATGGACGCAGTCATACACACACTCTCCACATACATGGACTGTCATACACGCACTCTCCACATACATGGACGCAGTCATACACACACTCTCCACATACATGGACTGTCCTACACGCACTCTCCACATACATGGACGCAGTCATACACACACTCTCCACATACATGGACGCAGTCATACACACACTCTCTACGTACATGGACGCAGTCATACACACACTCTCCACATAATTGGACGCAGTGATAGACACACTCTCCACATACATGGACGCAGTCATACACGCACTCTCCACATACATGGACGCAGTCATACACGCACTCTCCACATACATGGATGCAGTCATACACACACTCTCCACATACATGGACGCAGTGATAGACACACTCTCCACATACATGAACGCAGTCTCCACATACATGGACGCAGTCATACACACACTCTCCACATACATGGATGCACTCTCCACATACATGGACGCAGTCATACACGCATTTTTCACATATATGGACGCACTCTCCACATACATAGATGCACTCATACACACACTCAACATATACATAGATGCACTCATACACACACTCTCCACATACATGGACGCAGTCATACACGCACTCTCCACATACATGGACGCAGTCATACACGCACTCTCCACATACATGGACGCAGTCATACACGCACTCTCCACATACATGGACGCAGTCATACACGCACTCTCCACATACATGGACGCAGTCATACACACACTCTCCACATACATGGACGCAGTCATACACGCACTCTCCACATACATGGACGCAGTCATACACGCACTCTCCACATACATGGACGCAGTCATACACGCACTCTCCACATACATGGACGCAGTCATACACGCACTCTCCACATACATGGACGCAGTCATACACGCACTCTCCACATACATGGACGCAGTCATACACGCACTCTCCACATACATGGACGCAGTCATACACGCACTCTCCACATACATGGACGCAGTCATACACACACTCTCCACATACATGGACGCAGTCATACACGCACTCTCCACATACATGGACGCAGTCATACACGCACTCTCCACATACATGGACGCAGTCATACACGCACTCTCCACATACATGGACGCAGTCATACACGTACTCTCCACATACATGGACGCAGTCAGACACGCACTCTCCACGTACATGGACGCAGTCATACACGCACTCTCCACGTACATGGACACAGTCACACATGCACTCTCCACATACATGGACGCAGTCATACACGCACTCTCCACATACATGGACGCAGTCATGCACGCACTCTTCACATACATGGACGCACTCATACACACACTCTCCACATACATGTACGCAGTAATACACGCACTCTTCACATACATGGATGCAGTCATACACACACTCTCCACATACATGGACGCAGTGATAGACACACTCTCCACATACATGAACGCAGTCTCCACATACATGGACGCAGTCATACACACACTCTCCACATACATGGATGCACTCTCCACATACATGGACGCAGTCATACACGCATTTTCCACATATATGGACGCACTCTCCACATACATAGATGCACTCATACACACACTCAACATATACATAGATGCACTCATACACACACTCTCCACATACATGGACGCACTCATACACACACTCTCCACATACATGGACGCAGTCATACACACACTCTCCACATACATGGACGCAGTCATACACGCACTCTCCACATACATGGACGCAGTCATACACGCACTCTCCACATACATGGACGCAGTCAAACACGCACTCTCCACATACATGGACGCAGTCATACACGCACTCTCCACATACATGGACGCAGTCATACACGCACTCTCCACATACATGGACGCAGTCATACACGCACTCTCCACATACATGGACGCAGTCATACACGCACTCTCCACATACATGGACGCAGTCATACACCCACTCTCCACATACATGGACGCAGTCATACACGCACTCTCCACATACATGGACGCAGTCATACACGCACTCTCCACATACATGGACGCAGTCATACACGCACTCTCCACATACATGGACGCAGTCATACATGCACTCTCCACATACATGGACGCAGTCATACACGCACTCTCCACATACATGGACGCAGTCATACACGCAATCTCCACATACATGGACGCAGTCATACACGCACTCTCCACATACATGGACGCAGTCATACACGCACTCTCCACATACATGGACGCACTCATACACACACTCTCCACATACATGGACGCAGTAATACACGCACTCTCCACATACATGGATGCAGTCATACACACACTCTCCACATACATGGACGCAGTGATAGACACATTCTCCAAATACATGAACGCAGTCTCCACATACATGGACGCAGTCATACACACACTCTCCACATACATGTATGCACTCTCCACATACATGGACGCAGTCATACACATACTCTCCACATACATGGACGCAGTCATACACACACTCTCCACATACATGGACGCAGTCATACACGCACTCTCCACATACATGCACGCAGTCATACACGCACTCTCCACATACAAGGACGCAGTCATACACGCACTCTCCACATACATGGACGCAGTCATACACACACTCTCCACATACATGGACGCAGTCATACACGCACTCTCCACATACATGGACGCAGTCATACACGCACTCTCCACATACAAGGACGCAGTCAGACACGCACTCTCCACATACATGGACGCAGTCATACACGCACTCTCCACATACATGGACGCAGTCAAACACGCACTCTCCACATACATGGACGCAGTCATACACGCACTCTCCACATACATGGACGCAGTCATACACGCACTCTCCACATACATGGACGCAGTCATACACGCACTCTCCACATACATGGACGCAGTCATACACGCACTCTCCACATACATGGACGCAGTCATACACCCACTCTCCACATACATGGACGCAGTCATACACGCACTCTCCACATACATGGTCGCAGTCATACACGCACTCTCCACATACATGGACGCAGTCATACACGCACTCTCCACATACATGGACGCAGTCATACACGCACTCTCCACATACATGGACGCAGTCATACATGCACTCTCCACATACATGGACGCAGTCATACACGCACTCTCCACATACATGGACGCAGTCATACACGCACTCTCCACATACATGGACGCAGTCATACACGCACTCTCCACATACATGGACGCAGTCATACACGCACTCTCCACATACATGGACGCACTCATACACACACTCTCCACATACATGGACGCAGTAATACACGCACTCTCCACATACATGGATGCAGTCATACACACACTCTCCACATACATGGACGCAGTGATAGACACATTCTCCAAATACATGAACGCAGTCTCCACATACATGGACGCAGTCATACACACACTCTCCACATACATGGATGCACTCTCCACATACATGGACGCAGTCATACACATACTCTCCACATACATGGACGCAGTCATACACACACTCTCCACATACATGGACGCAGTCATACACGCACTCTCCACATACATGGACGCAGTCATACACGCACTCTCCACATACATGGACGCAGTCATACACGCACTCTCCACATACATGGACGCAGTCATACACGCACTCTCCACATACATGGACGCAGTCAGACACGCACTCTCCACATACATGGACGCAGTCATACACGCACTCTCCACATACATGGACGCAGTCATACACGCACTCTCCACTTACATGGATGCAGTCATACACGCACTCTCCACATACATGGACGCAGTGATAGACATACTCTACACATACATGATCGCAGTCTCCACATACATGGACGCACTCATACACGCACTCTCCACGTACATGGACGCAGTCATACACATACTCTCCACATACATGGACGCAGTCATACACGCACTCTCCACATACATGGACGCAGTCAGACACGCACTCTCCACATACATGGACGCAGTCATACACGCACTCTCCACATACATGGACGCAGTCATACACACACTCTCCACATACATGGACGCAGTCATACACGCACTCACCACATACATGGACGCAGTCATACACGCACTCTCCACATACATGGACGCAGTCAGACACGCACTCTCCACATACATGGACGCAGTGATAGACATACTCTACACATACATGATCGCAGTCTCCACATACATGGACGCACTCATACACGACCTCTCCACATACATGGACGCAGTCATACACGCACTCTCCACATACATGGACGCAGTCATACACGCACTCTCCACATACATGGACGCAGTCATACACGCACTCTCCACATACATGGACGCAGTCAGACACGCACTCTCCACGTACATGGACGCAGTCATACACGCACTCTCCACGTACATGGACGCAGTCATACACACACTCTCCACATACATGAACGCAGTGATAGACATACTCTACACATACATGATCGCAGTCTCCACATACATGGACGCACTCATACACGCACTCTCCACGTACATGGACGCAGTCATACACACACTCTCCACATACATGGACGCAGTCATACACGCACTCTCCGCATACATGGACGCAGTCAGACACGCACTCTCCACATACATGGACGCAGTCATACACGTACTCTCCACATACATGGACGCAGTCAGACACGCACTCTCCACATACATGGACGCTGTCATACACACACTCTCCACATACATGGATGCAGTCATACACACACTCTCCACATACATGGACGTAGTCATACACGCACTCTCCACATACATGGACGCAGTCATACACGCACTCTCCACATACATGGACGCAGTCATACACGCACTCTCCACATACATGGACGCAGTCATACACGCACTCTCCACATACATGGACTGTCATACACGCACTCTCCACATACATGGACGCAGTCATACACGCACTCTCCACATACATGGACGCAGTCAGACACGCACTCTCCACATACATGGACGCAGTCATACACGCACTCTCCACGTACATGGACGCAGTCATACACACACTCTCCACATACATGAACGCAGTGATAGACATACTCTACACATACATGATCGCAGTCTCCACATACATGGACGTACTCATACACGCACTCTCCACGTACATGGACGCAGTCATACACACACTCTCCACATACATGGACGCAGTCATACACGCACTCTCCACATACATGGACGCAGTCAGACACGCACTCTCCACATACATGAACGCAGTGATAGACATACTCTACACATACATGATCGCAGTCTCCACATACATGGACGCACTCATACACGCACTCTCCACGTACATGGACGCAGTCATACACACACTCTCCACATACATGGACGCAGTCATACACGCACTCTCCGCATACATGGACGCAGTCAGACACGCACTCTCCACATACATGGACGCAGTCATACACGTACTCTCCACATACATGGACGCAGTCAGACACGCACTCTCCACGTACATGGACGCTGTCATACACACACTCTCCACATACATGGATGCAGTCATACACACACTCTCCACATACATGGACGTAGTCAGACACGCACTCTCCACATACATGGACGCAGTCATACACGCACTCTCCACATACATGGACGCAGTCATACACGCACTCTCCACATACATGGACGCAGTCATACACGCACTCTCCACATACATGGACGCGGTCATACACGCACTCTCCACATACATGGACGCAGTCATACACGCACTCTCCACATACATGGACGCAGTCAGACACGCACTCTCCACGTACATGGACGCAGTCATACACGCACTCTCCACGTACATGGACGCAGTCATACACACACTCTCCACATACATGAACGCAGTGATAGACATACTCTACACATACATGATCGCAGTCTCCACATACATGGACGTACTCATACACGCACTCTCCACGTACATGGACGCAGTCATACACACACTCTCCACATACATGGACGCAGTCATACACGCACTCTCTACATACATGGACGCAGTCAGACACGCACTCTCCACATACATGGACGCAGTCATACACGCACTCTCCACATACATGGACGCAGTCATACACACACTCTCCACATACATGGACGCAGTCATACACGCACTCACCACATACATGGACGCAGTCATACACGCACTCTCCACATACATGGACGCAGTCATATACGCACTCTCCACGTTCATGGACGCAGTCATACACACACTCTCCACATACATGGACGCAGTCATACACGCACTCTCCACATACATAGACGCAGTCAGACACGCACTCTCCACATACATGGACGCAGTGATAGACATACTCTACACATACATGATCGCAGTCTCCACATACATGGACGCACTCATACACGGCCTCTCCACATACATGGACGGAGTCATACACACACTCTCCACATACATGGACGCAGTCATACACACACTCTCCAAATACATGGACGCAGTCATACACACACTCTCCACATACATGGACGCAGTCATACACACACTCTCCACATACATGGACGCAGTCATACACGCACTCTCAAGATACATGGACGCAGTCATACACACACTCTCCACATACATGGACTGTCATACACGCACTCTCCACATACATGGACGCAGTCATACACGCACTCTCCACATACATGGACTGTCATACACGCACTCTCCACATACATGGACTGTCATACACGCACTCTCCACATACATGGACGCAGTCATACACGCACTCTCCACATACATGGACTGTCATACACGCACTCTCCACATACATGGACGCAGTCATACACACACTCTCCACATACATGGACGCAGTCATACACGCACTCTCCACATACATGGCCTGTCATACACGCACTCTCCACATACATGGACGCAGTCATACACACACTCTCCACATACATGGACTGTCATACACGCACTCTCCACATACATGGACGCAGTCATACACACACTCTCCACATACATGGACTGTCCTACACGCACTCTCCACATACATGGACGCAGTCATACACACACTCTCCACATACATGCACGCAGTCATACACACACTCTCTACGTACATGGACGCAGTCATACACACACTCTCCACATAATTGGACGCAGTGATAGACACACTCTCCACATACATGGACGCAGTCATACACGCACTCTCCACATACATGGACGCAGTCATACACGCACTCTCCACATACATGGATGCAGTCATACACACACTCTCCACATACATGGACGCAGTGATAGACACACTCTCCACATACATGAACGCAGTCTCCACATACATGGACGCAGTCATACACACACTCTCCACATACATGGATGCACTCTCCACATACATGGACGCAGTCATACACGCATTTTCCACATATATGGACGCACTCTCCACATACATAGATGCACTCATACACACACTCAACATATACATAGATGCACTCATACACACACTCTCCACATACATGGACGCAGTCATACACGCACTCTCCACATACATGGACGCAGTCATACACGCACTCTCCACATACATGGACGCAGTCATACACGCACTCTCCACATACATGGACGCAGTCATACACGCACTCTCCACATACATGGACGCAGTCATACACACACTCTCCACATACATGGACGCAGTCATACACGCACTCTCCACATACATGGACGCAGTCAGACACGCACTCTCCACGTACATGGACGCAGTCATACACGCACTCTCCACGTACATGGACGCAGTCATACACACACTCTCCACATACATGGACGCAGTACATACACATACATGCTCAGTCTCCACATACATGGACGTACTCATACACGCACTCTCCACGTACATGGACGCAGTCATACACACACTCTCCACATACATGGACGCAGTCATACACGCACTCTCCACATACATGGACGCAGTCATACACGCACTCTCCACATACATGGACGCAGTCATACATGCACTCTCCACATACATGGACGCAGTCATACACACACTCTCCACATACATGGACGCAGTCATACACGCACTCACCACATACATGGACGCAGTCATACACGCACTCTCCACATACATGGACGCAGTCATATACGCACTCTCCACGTTCATGGACGCAGTCATACACACACTCTCCACATACATGGACGCAGTCATACACGCACTCTCCACATACATGGACGCAGTCAGACACGCACTCTCAACATACATGGACGCAGTGATAGACATACTCTACACATACATGATCGCAGTCTCCACATACATGGACGCACTCATACACGCACTCTCCACATACATGGACGGAGTCATACACACACTCTCCACATACATGGACGCAGTCATACACACACTCTCCAAATACATGGACGCAGTCATACACACACTCTCCACATACATGGACGCAGTCATACACACACTCTCCACATACATGGACGCAGTCATACACGCACTCTCAAGATACATGGACGCAGTCATACACACACTCTCCACATACATGGGACTGTCATACACGCACTCTCCACATACATGGACGCAGTCATACACGCACTCTCCACATACATGGACTGTCATACACGCACTCTCCACATACATGGACTGTCATACACGCACTCTCCACATACATGGACGCAGTCATACACGCACTCTCCACATACATGGACTGTCATACACGCACTCTCCACATACATGGACGCAGTCATACACGCACTCTCCACATACATGGACGCAGTCATACACGCACTCTCCACATACATGGACTGTCATACACGCACTCTCCACATACATGGACGCAGTCATACACACACTCTCCACATACATGGACGCAGTCATACACGCACTCTCCACATACATGGACGCAGTCATACACACACTCTCCACATACATGGACGCAGTCCTACACGCACTCTCCACATACATGGACGCAGTCATACACACACTCTCCACATACATGGACGCAGTCATACACACACTCTCTACGTACATGGACGCAGTCATACACACACTCTCCACATAATTGGACGCAGTGATAGACACACTCTCCACATACATGGACGCAGTCATACACGCACTCTCCACATACATGGACGCAGTCATACACGCACTCTCCACATACATGGATGCAGTCATACACACACTCTCCACATACATGGACGCAGTGATAGACACACTCTCCACATACATGAACGCAGTCTCCACATACATGGACGCAGTCATACACACACTCTCCACATACATGGATGCACTCTCCACATACATGGACGCAGTCATACACGCATTTTTCACATATATGGACGCACTCTCCACATACATAGATGCACTCATACACACACTCAACATATACATAGATGCACTCATACACACACTCTCCACATACATGGACGCAGTCATACACGCACTCTCCACATACATGGACGAAGTCAGACACGCACTCTCCACATACATGGACGCAGTCATACACGCACTCTCCACATACATGGACGCAGTCATACACGCACTCTCCACATACATGGACGCAGTCATACACACACTCTCCACATACATGGACGCAGTCATACACGCACTCTCCACATACATGGACGCAGTCATACACGCACTCTCCACATACATGGACGCAGTCATACACGCACTCTCCACATACATGGACGCAGTCATACACGCACTCTCCACATACATGGACGCAGTCATACACGCACTCTCCACATACATGGACGCAGTCATACACGCACTCTCCACATACATGGACGCAGTCATACACGCACTCTCCACATACATGGACGCAGTCATACACACACTCTCCACATACATGGACGCAGTCATACATGCACTCTCCACATACATGGACGCAGTCATACACGCACTCTCCACATACATGGACGCAGTCATACACGCACTCTCCACATACATGGACGCAGTCATTAACGTACTCTCCACATACATGGACGCAGTCATACACGCACTCTCCACATACATGGACGCAGTCATACACGCACTCTCCACATACATGGATGCAGTCATACACGCACTCTCCACATACATGGACGCAGTCATACACACACTCTCCACATACATGGACGCAGTCATACATGCACTCTCCACATACATGGACGCAGTCATACACGCACTCTCCACATACATGGACGCAGTCATACACGCACTCTCCACATACATGGACGCAGTCATACACGTACTCTCCACATACATGGACGCAGTCAGACACGCACTCTCCACGTACATGGACGCAGTCATACACGCACTCTCCACGTACATGGACACAGTCACACATGCACTCTCCACATACATGGACGCAGTCATACACGCACTCTCCACATACATGGACGCAGTCATGCACGCACTCTCCACATACATGGACGCACTCATACACACACTCTCCACATACATGGACGCAGTAATACACGCACTCTTCACATACATGGATGCAGTCATACACACACTCTCCACATACATGGACGCAGTGATAGACACACTCTCCACATACATGAACGCAGTCTCCACATACATGGACGCAGTCATACACACACTCTCCACATACATGGATGCACTCTCCACATACATGGACGCAGTCATACACGCATTTTCCACATATATGGACGCACTCTCCACATACATAGATGCACTCATACACACACTCACATATACATAGATGCACTCATACACACACTCTCCACATACATGGACGCACTCATACACACACTCTCCACATACATGGACGCAGTCATACACACACTCTCCACATACATGGACGCAGTCATACACGCACTCTCCACATACATGGACGCAGTCATACACGCACTCTCCACATACATGGACGCAGTCAAACACGCACTCTCCACATACATGGACGCAGTCATACACGCACTCTCCACATACATGGACGCAGTCATACACGCACTCTCCACATACATGGACGCAGTCATACACGCACTCTCCACATACATGGACGCAGTCATACACACACTCTCCACATACATGGACGCAGTCATACACCCACTCTCCACATACATGGACGCAGTCATACACGCACTCTCCACATACATGGACGCAGTCATACACGCACTCTCCACATACATGGACGCAGTCATACACGCACTCTCCACATACATGGACGCAGTCATACATGCACTCTCCACATACATGGACGCAGTCATACACGCACTCTCCACATACATGGACGCAGTCATACACGCAATCTCCACATACATGGACGCAGTCATACACGCACTCTCCACATACATGGACGCAGTCATACACGCACTCTCCACATACATGGACGCACTCATACACACACTCTCCACATACATGGACGCAGTAATACACGCACTCTCCACATACATGGATGCAGTCATACACACACTCTCCACATACATGGACGCAGTGATAGACACATTCTCCAAATACATGAACGCAGTCTCCACATACATGGACGCAGTCATACACACACTCTCCACATACATGTATGCACTCTCCACATACATGGACGCAGTCATACACATACTCTCCACATACATGGACGCAGTCATACACGCACTCTCCACATACATGGACGCAGTCATACACGCACTCTCCACATACAAGGACGCAGTCATACACGCACTCTCCACATACATGGACGCAGTCATACACGCACTCTCCACATACATGGACGCAGTCATACACAGCACTCTCCACATACATGGACGCAGTCATACACGCACTCTCCACATACATGGACGCAGTCATACACGCACTCTCCACATACATGGACGCAGTCATACACGCACTCTCCACATACATGGACGCAGTCATACACGCACTCTCCACATACATGGACGCAGTCATACACGCACTCTCCACATACATGGACGCAGTCATACACGCACTCTCCACATACATGGACGCAGTCATACACGCACTCTCCACATACATGGACGCAGTCATACACCACTCTCCACATACATGGACGCAGTCATACACGCACTCTCCACATACATGGACGCAGTCATACACGCACTCTCCACATACATGGACGCAGTCATACACGCACTCTCCACATACATGGACGCAGTCATACACGCACTCTCCACATACATGGACGCAGTCATACACAGCACTCTCCACATACATGGACGCAGTCATACACGCACTCTCCACATACATGGACGCAGTCATACACGCACTCTCCACATACATGGACGCAGTCATACACGCACTCTCCACATACATGGACGCAGTCATACACGCACTCTCCACATACATGGACGCACTCATACACACACTCTCCACATACATGGACGCAGTAATACACGCACTCTCCACATACATGGATGCAGTCATACACACACTCTCCACATACATGGACGCAGTGATAGACACATTCTCCAAATACATGAACGCAGTCTCCACATACATGGACGCAGTCATACACGCACTCTCCACATACATGGACGCAGTCATACACATACTCTCCACATACATGGACGCAGTCATACACACACTCTCCACATACATGGACGCAGTCATACACGCACTCTCCACATACATGGACGCAGTCATACACGCACTCTCCACATACATGGACGCAGTCATACACGCACTCTCCACATACATGGACGCAGTCATACACGCACTCTCCACATACATGGACGCAGTCAGACACGCACTCTCCACATACATGGACGCAGTCATACACGCACTCTCCACATACATGGACGCAGTCATACACGCACTCTCCACTTACATGGATGCAGTCATACACGCACTCTCCACATACATGGACGCAGTGATAGACATACTCTACACATACATGATCGCAGTCTCCACATACATGGACGCACTCATACACGCACTCTCCACGTACATGGACGCAGTCATACACATACTCTCCACATACATGGACGCAGTCATACACGCACTCTCCACATACATGGACGCAGTCAGACACGCACTCACCACATACATGGACGCAGTCATACACGCACTCTCCACATACATGGACGCAGTCAGACACGCACTCTCCACATACATGGACGCAGTGATAGACATACTCTACACATACATGATCGCAGTCTCCACATACATGGACGCACTCATACACGACCTCTCCACATACATGGACGCAGTCATACACGCACTCTCCACATACATGGACGCAGTCATACACGCACTCTCCACATACATGGACGCAGTCATACACGCACTCTCCACATACATGGACGCAGTCAGACACGCACTCTCCACATACATGGACGCAGTCATACACGCACTCTCCACATACATGGACGCAGTCATACACACACTCTCCACATACATGGACGCAGTCATACACTCACTCTCCACATACATGGACGCAGTCATACACGCACTCTCCACATACATGGACGCAGTCATACACACACTCTCCACATACATGGACGCAGTCATACACGCACTCTCCACATACATGGACGCAGTCAGACACGCACTCTCCACATACATGGACGCAGTCATACACGCACTCTCCACATACATGGACGCAGTCATACACACACTCTCCACATACATGGACGCAGTCATACACGCACTCTCCACATACATGGACGCAGTCATACACGCACTCTCCACATACATGGACGCAGTCATACACGCACTCTCCACGTTCATGGACGCAGTCATACACACACTCTCCACATACATGGACGCAGTCATACACGCACTCTCCACATACTGTACATGGACGCAGTCATACACACACTCTCCACATACATGGACGCAGTCATAAGCACACTCAACATATACATGGACGCAGTCATACACGCACTCTCCACATACATGGATGCACTCTCCACATACATGGACGCACTCATACACGCACTCTCCACATACATGGACGCAGTCAGACACGCACTCTCCACATACATGGACGCAGTCATACACGCACTCTCCACATACATGGACGCAGTCATACACACACTCTCCACATACATGGACGCAGTCAGACACGCACTCTCCACATACATGGACGCAGTCATACACGCACTCTCCACATACATGGACGCAGTCATACACGCACTCTCCACATACATGGACGCAGTCATACACGCACTCTCCACATACATGGACGCAGTCATACACGCACTCTCCACATACATGGACGCAGTCATACACGCACTCTCCACATACATGGACGCAGTCATACACGCACTCTCCACATACATGGACGCAGTCATACACGCACTCTCCACATACATGGACGCAGTCATACACGCACTCTCCACATACATGGACGCAGTCATACACACACTCCACATACATGGACGCAGTCATACACACACTCTCCACATACATGGACGCAGTCATACACACACTCTCCACATACATGGACGCAGTCATACACACACTCTCCACATACATGGACGCAGTCATACACGCACTCTCCACATACATGGACGCAGTCATACACGCACTCTCCACATACATGGACGCAGTCATACACGCACTCTCCACATACATGGACGCAGTCATACACGCACTCTCCACATACATGGACGCAGTCATACACGCACTCTCCACATACATGGACGCAGTCATACACGCACTCTCCACTTACATGGATGCAGTCATACATGCACTCTCCACATACATGGACGCATTAATACACACACTCACATATACATGGACGCAGTTATACACACACTCTCCACATACATGGACGCAGTCATACACACACTCTCCACATACATGGACGCAGCTCATACACACACTCTCCACATACATGGACGCAGTCATACACGCACTCTCCACATACATGGACGCAGTCATACACACACTCTCCACATACATGGACGCACTCATACACACACACTCAACATACATGGACGCACTCATACACACACTCTCCACATACATGGACGCAGTCATACACGCACTCTCCACATACATGGACGCACTCATACACGCACTCTCCACATACATGGACGCAGTCATACACACACTCTCCACATACATGGACGCAGTCATACACATACTCTCCACATACATGGACGCACTCATACACACACTCTCCACATACATGGACGCAGTCATACACACACTCTCCACATACATGGACGCAGTCATACACACACTCTCCACATACATGGACGCAGTCATACACGCACTCTCCACATACATGGACGCAGTCATACACGCACTCTCCACATACATGGACGCAGTCATACACACACTCTCCACATACATGGACGCAGTCATACACACACTCTCCACATACATGGACGCAGTCATACACGCACTCTCCACATACATGGACGCAGTCATACACACACTCTCCACATACATGGACGCAGTCATACACACACTCTCCACATACATGGACGCAGTCATACACACACTCTCCACATACATGGACGCAGTCATACACACACTCTCCACATACATGGACGCAGTCATACACACACTCTCCACATACATGGACGCAGTCATACACACACTCTCCACATACATGGACGCAGTCATACACGCACTCTCCACATACATGGACGCAGTCATACACGCACTCTCCACATACATGGACGCAGTCATACACACACTCTCCACATACATGGACGCAGTCATACACACACTCTCCACATACATGGACGCAGTCATACACACACTCTCCACATACATGGACGCAGTCATACACAGCACTCTCCACATACATGGACGCAGTCATACACACACTCTCCACATACATGGACGCAGTCATACACGCACTCTCCACATACATGGACGCAGTCATACACGCACTCTCCACATACATGGACGCAGTCATACACGCACTCTCCACATACATGGACGCAGTCATACACGCACTCTCCACATACATGGACGCAGTCATACACGCACTCTCCACATACATGGACGCAGTCATACACGCACTCTCCACATACATGGACGCAGTCATACACGCACTCTCCACATACATGGACGCAGTCATACACGCACTCTCCACATACATGGACGCAGTCATACACGCACTCTCCACATACATGGACGCAGTCATACACGCACTCTCCACATACATGGACGCAGTCATACACGCACTCTCCACATACATGGACGCAGTCATACACGCACTCTCCACATACATGGACGCAGTCATACACGCACTCTCCACATACATGAAGCAGTCATACATGCACTCTCCACATACATGGACGCAGTCATACACGCACTCTCCACATACATGGACGCAGTCATACACGCACTCTCCACATACATGGACGCAGTCATACACACACTCTCCACATACATGGACGCAGTCATACACGCACTCTCCACATACATGGACGCAGTCATACACACACTCTCCACATACATGGACGCAGTCATACACGCACTCTCCACATACATGGATGCAGTCATACACACACTCTCCACATACATGGACGCAGTCATGAACGCAGTCTCCACATACATGGACGCAGTCATACACACACTCTCCACATACATGGATGCACTCTCCACATACATGGACGCAGTCATACACACACTCTCCACATACATGGACGCAGTCATACACACACTCTCCACATACATGGACGCAGTCATACACGCACTCTCCACATACATGGACGCAGTCATACACGCACTCTCCACATACATGGATGCAGTCATACACCCACTCTCCACATACATGGACGCAGTCATACACGCACTCTCACATACATGGACGCAGTCATACACGCACTCTCCACATACATGGACGCAGTCATACACGCACTCTCCACATACATGGACGCAGTCATACACGCACTCTCCACTTACATGGATGCAGTCATACACGCACTCTCCACATACATAGACGCATTCATACACACACTCTCCACATACATGGACGCAGTCATACACACACTCTCCACATACATGGACGCAGTCATACACGCATTTTCCACATACATGGACGCAGTCATACACGCACTCTCCACATACATGGACGCAGTCATACACACACTCTCCACATACATGGACGCACTCATACACGCACTCTCCACGTACATGGACGCAGTCATACACGCACTCTCCACGTACATGGACGCAGTCATACACACACTCTCCACATACATGGACGCAGTGATAGACATACTCTACACATACATGATCGCAGTCTCCACATACATGGACGCACTCATACACGCACTCTCCACGTACATGGACGCAGTCATACACGCACTCTCCACATACATGGACGCAGTCATACACGCACTCTCCACATACATGGACGCAGTCATACACGCACTCTCCACATACATGGACGCAGTCATACATGTGCTCACCATATACATGGACGCAGTCATACACGCCCTCTCCACATACATGGACACAGTCATACACGCACTCTCCACATACATGGACGCAGTCATACACGCACTCTCCACATACATGGACGCAGTCATACACGCACTCTCCACATACATGGACGCAGTCATACACGCACTCTCCACATACATGGACGCAGTCATACACGTACTCTCCACATACATGGACGCAGTCAGACACGCACTCTCCACGTACATGGACGCTGTCATACACACACTCTCCACATACATGGATGCAGTCATACACACACTCTCCACATACATGGACGTAGTCAGACACGCACTCTCCACATACATGGACGCAGTCATACACGCACTCTCCACATACATGGACGCAGTCATACACGCACTCTCCACATACATGGACGCAGTCATACACGCACTCTCCACATGCATGGACGCGGTCATACACGCACTCTCCACATACATGGACGCAGTCATACACGCACTCTCCACATACATGGACGCAGTCAGACACGCACTCTCCACGTACATGGACGCAGTCATACACGCACTCTCCACGTACATGGACGCAGTCATACACACACTCTCCACATACATGAACGCAGTGATAGACATACTCTACACATACATGATCGCAGTCTCCACATACATGGACGTACTCATACACGCACTCTCCACGTACATGGACGCAGTCATACACACACTCTCCACATACATGGACGCAGTCATACACGCACTCTCCACATACATGGACGCAGTCAGACATGCACTCTCCACATACATGGACGCAGTCATACACGCACTCTCCACATACATGGACGCAGTCATACACACACTCTCCACATACATGGACGCAGTCATACACGCACTCTCCACATACTGTACATGGACGCAGTCATACACACACTCTCCACATACATGGACGCAGTCATATACGCACTCTCTACGTTCATGGACGCAGTCATACACACACTCTCCACATACATGGACGCAGTCATACACGCACTCTCCACATACATGGACGCAGTCATATACGCACTCTCTACGTTCATGGACGCAGTCATACACACACTCTCCACATACATGGACGCAGTCATACACGCACTCTCCACATACATGGACGCAGTCATACACGCACTCTCCACATACATGGACGCAGTCATACACACACTCTCCACATACATGGACGCAGTCATACACGCACTCTCCACATACTGTACATGGACGCAGTCATACACACACTCTCCACATACATGGACGCAGTCATAAGCACACTCAACATATACATGGACGCAGTCATACACGCACTCTCCACATACATGATGCACTCTCCACATACATGGACGCACTCATACACGCACTCTCCACATACATGGACGCAGTCAGACACGCACTCTCCACATACATGGACGCAGTCATACACGCACTCTCCACATACATGGACGCAGTCATACACACACACTCTCCACATACATGGACGCAGTCAGACACGCACTCTCCACATACATGGACGCAGTCATACACGCACTCTCCACATACATGGACGCAGTCATACACGCACTCTCCACATACATGGACGCAGTCATACACGCACTCTCCACATACATGGACGCAGTCATACACGCACTCTCCACATACATGGACGCAGTCATACACGCACTCTCCACATACATGGACGCAGTCATACACGCACTCTCCACATACATGGACGCAGTCATACACGCACTCTCCACTTACACGGACGCAGTCATACATGCACTCTCCACATACATGGACGCATTCATACACACACTCAACATATACATGGACGCAGTCATACACACACTCTCCACATACATGGACGCAGTCATACACACACTCTCCACATACATGGACGCACTCATACACACACTCTCCACATACATGGACGCAGTCATACACGCACTCTCCACATACATGGACGCAGTCATACACGCACTCTCCACATACATGGACGCAGTCATACACGCACTCTCCACATACATGGACGCAGTCATACACGCACTCTCCACATACATGGACGCAGTCATACACGCACTCTCCACATACATGGACGCAGTCATACACGCACTCTCCACTTACATGGATGCAGTCATACATGCACTCTCCACATACATGGACGCATTAATACACACACTCAACATATACATGGACGCAGTTATACACACACTCTCCACATACATGGACGCAGTCATACACACACTCTCCACATACATGGACGCACTCATACACACACTCTCCACATACATGAACGCAGTCATACACGCACTCTCCACATACATGGACACAGTCATACACACACTCTCCACATACATGGACGCACTCATACACACACACTCAACATATACATGGACGCACTCATACACACACTCTCCACATACATGGACGCAGTCATACACGCACTCTC
>NW_024400319.1:0-37054 GCF_905171765.1 Bufo bufo
GTCAACGGTTATTCTAAGCTGAATGTACCTGCACTCGTCAGATCGCAGAAGATAAGCAGCTTAAGGCTTGGCAAGTACCAGCTTGGGAGACTGGTTGGGAATCCCTTGTTCCGTTGACTTTTTTTATTACTTTTATTTATCATAAAAAAAGCACAATGGATTGCAGTAGGGTGCTTGTCAACGGTTATTCTAAGCTGAATGTACCTGCACTCGTCAGATCGCAGAAGATAAGCAGCTTAAGGCTTGGCAAGTACCAGCTTGGGAGACTGGTTGGGAATCCCTTGTTCCGTTGACTTTTTTTATTACTTTTATTTATCATAAAAAAAGCACAATGGATTGCAGTAGGGTGCTTGTCAACGGTTATTCTAAGCTGAATGTACCTGCACTCGTCAGATCGCAGAAGATAAGCAGCTTAAGGCTTGGCAAGTACCAGCTTGAGAGACTGGTTGGGAATCCCTTGTTCGTTGACTTTTTTTATTACTTTTATTTATCATAAAAAAAGCACAATGGATTGCAGTAGGGTGTTTGTCAACGGTTATTCTAAGCTGAATGTACCTGCACTCGTCAGATCGCAGAAGATAAGCAGCTTAAGGCTTGGCAGACTGTTGGGAATCCCTTGTTCCGTTGACTTTTTTTCTTACTTTTATTTATCATAAAAAAAGCACAATGGATTGCAGTAGGGTGTTTGTCAACGGTTATTCTAAGCTGAATGTACCTGCACTCGTCAGATCGCAGAAGATAAGCAGCTTAAGGCTTGGCAAGTACCAGCTTGGGAGACTGGTTGGGAATCCCTTGTTCCGTTGACTTTTTTTCTTACTTTTATTTATCATAAAAAAAGCACAATGGATTGCAGTAGGGTGCTTGTCAACGGTTATTCTAAGCTGAATGTACCTGCACTCGTCAGATCGCAGAAGATAAGCAGCTTAAGGCTTGGAAAGTACCAGCTTGGGAGACTGGTTGGGAATCCCTTGTTCCGTTGACTTTTTTTATTACTTTTATTTATCATAAAAAAAGCACAATGGATTGCAGTAGGGTGCTTGTCAACGGTTATTTTAAGCTGAATGTACCTGCACTCGTCAGATCGCAGAAGATAAGCAGCTTAAGGCTTGGCAAGTACCAGCTTGGGAGACTGGTTGGGAATCCCTTGTTCCGTTGACTTTTTTTCTTACTTTTATTTATCATAAAAAAGCACAATGGATTGCAATAGGGTGTTTGTCAACGGTTATTCTAAGCTGAATGTACCTGCACTCGTCAGATCGCAGAAGATAAGCAGCTTAAGGCTTGGCAAGTACCAGCTTGGGAGACTGGTTGGGAATCCCTTGTTCCGTTGACTTTTTTTATTACTTTTATTTATCATAAAAAAAGCACAATGAATTGCAGTAGGGTGTTTGTCAACGGTTATTCTAAGCTGAATGTACCTGCACTCGTCAGATCGCAGAAGATAAGCAGCTTAAGGCTTGGCAAGTACCAGCTTGTGAGACTGGTTGGGAATCCCTTGTTCCGTTGCCTTTTTTTTCTTACTTTTATTTATCATAAAAAAAGCACAATGGATTGCAGTAGGGTGCTTGTCAACGCTTATTCTAAACTAAATGTCCCTGCACTCGTCAGATCGCAGATGATAATCAGCTTAAGGCTTGGCAAGTACCAGCTTGAGAGACTGGTTGGGAATACCTTGTTCCGTTGACTTTTTTTCTTACTTTTATTTATCATAAAAAAAGTGCAATGGATTGCAGTAGGGTGTTTGTCAACGGTTATTCTAAGCTGAATGTACCTGCACTCGTCAGATCGCAGAAGATAAGCAGCTTAAGGCTTGGCAAGTACCAGCTTGGCAGACTGTTGGGAATCCCTTGTTCCGTTGACTTTTTTTATTACTTTTATTTATCATAAAAAAAGCACAATGGATTGCAGTAGGGTGTTTGTCAACGGTTATTCTAAGCTGAATGTACCTGCACTCGTCAGATCGCAGAAGATAAGCAGCTTAAAGCTTGGCAAGTACCAGCTTGGGAGACTGGTTGGAATCCCTTGTTCCGTTGACTTTTTTTATTACTTTTATTTATCATAAAAAAAGCACAATGGATTGCAGTAGGGTGTTTGTCAACGGTTATTCTAAGCTGAATGTACCTGCACTCGTCAGATCGCAGAAGATAAGCAGCTTAAGGCTTGGCAAGTACCAGCTTGGGAGACTGGTTGGGAATCCCTTGTTCCGTTGACTTTTTTTATTACTTTTATTTATCATAAAAAAAGCACAATGGATTGCAGTAGGGTGTTTGTCAACGGTTATTCTAAGCTGAATGTACCTGCACTCGTCAGATCGCAGAAGATAAGCAGCTTAAGGCTTGGCAAGTACCAGCTTGGGAGACTGGTTGGGAATCCCTTGTTCCGTTGACTTTTTTTATTACTTTTATTTATCATAAAAAAAGCACAATGGATTGCAGTAGGGTGTTTGTCAACGGTTATTCTAAGCTGAATGTACCTGCACTCGTCAGATCGCAGAAGGTAAGCAGCTTAAGGCTTGGCAAGTACCAGCTTGAGAGACTGGTTGGGAATCCCTTGTTCCGTTGACTTTTTTTCTTACTTTTATTTATCATAAAAAAAGCACAATGGATTGCAGTAGGGTGCTTGTCAATGGTTATTCTTTTTTTTTTTTTATTTATATTTTTATTGTAAATTTCAATATATAACAGAGGGTAACAGAGGGTAACAGGTTACCAAGGTATAGGCTTGCAGGCCATGTCAAATAAGATATGATACAGAGATTGTACACTTTCATTGTAAAAATTACAACATGCATGAGTTAGCTCACAGTACAGTCATCTGCAATTTGAAAAGGATTTATGATGAATATTGTGTTTGCCAAACTGAGATCTAAGAAGAGGACGACATGACCTGGCACAAAGGGTCTTAGATCTTCCATGTGGAATATAAGAGTCTCCTGAACAAGACGCTAATTGCATTGGGAGAGTGTGGTATGTATGTCTTAAACCATTTAGACAACTGTGGGATATGCTAAGTTGTTAGGGATCTGTGTTGAGACCACAGGGACCATCTCTTTAGGAACATCAGGTGTGTACGGGATTCCCATGACGATAGTTCCTCAAACCTATAGATCTGATCTATTTTTTGGGTCCATTGTTCTTGGGAAGGGACTTCAGATTGCAGCCAAAATTTAGGGAGTAGGAGACGAGCCGCCAGTAGCATCTGTGAGAATACCAAGGGTGGCTTAGCTTTCTCCTTTTCTTGTGAGAGGGACAGTAGAGCTAGCTGGGGGGAAGGTTGGATCGAAGTGCCGCAGATTCGGTTGGCAACTGAGAAGATCTCACACCACCACTTATGTATAAGAGGGCAAGCCCACCAAATGTGGAGAAAGGTTCCTCTCTCCCCATGGCACCTCCAGCAAACGTCCGAAGCAGACACTGAAAATCTTGCTGTTTTGTCAGGCGTATTGTACCATCTGGTAAGGATTTTATATCCATTTTCCTGGAGTCTAACGCAGCGGGAGGCACCATGAGGGGACTGAAGTAGTTTAGGTAGATCTTCAAATGGAATTGTAATGTTCAAATCAGTTTCCCAATGTTTCACAAAGGATGGTTTAGCTATCATTGGAGGCAGCCGCAATTTACTGTATATCAGTGAAATGAGTTTTCTGGGTGTTGGGTGTATTGAAATCAAAGCTTCCAACCAAACCAAAGGACGAGACAGATCCCCTATTTTAATATGTTGTTTTAAGTAGGCTCTGAGGTAAGCAATAGAGAGGAAATCTCTCGGGTGGGGGTTGAGCAAGGCATTAGTTTCATTTAAGTCCATCCATCTTCCTATAGGGAGAACCAAGGAGGTTATAGGAGTTGAGGCGGAAATAAGTCCTGCTGAAGTTGATTTCCTGAGGGTAGAGGGGGCTGTATTTATAACATCAGACACAGATAAGGTGGGGGAAGGGTATGGGATGGAGCAGTGTGAAGAGGATAACCACTTCCAAGCTTCCAGAGTAGCTTTAACTATTGGGTAGTGAGGCACTAGGCCAGGGAGAACCAGTCTATGACCCAGGAGAAGTGATCTAGCTGGTCCGTTCAAAATATCTAGTTCTATCTGAACCACTGCGGAGGAAGGGGGAGAACGTAGCCAAGCTATTGCTCGTGAAAGGAGAATGGCTTTCCCGTATAGCTCAGGGTTTGGCAGGCCAATTCCCCCAGCATGTCTCGGCTTAGTGAGGAGAGCAGATGAAAGTCTCGCTTTCTTTCCGCACCAGATGAAGGATCTGAACTTTTGCATAATCGAATCATAATAGTGTTTTGGTACAGTTATGGGGAGTACTTGCTGTAGGTATGTGAGACGGGGAAGTATTAAGGAGGAAAGGAGGTTTTTGCGACCAAACCAGGACAGAGTTGGGTTAGAGCGGGCCAAGTTATCAATAGCTTCAAAAAGCGAGTTTTTTAAGGGGGTGTAGTTAAGAGAGAAAAGTTCAGATACTTCAGGACTAATCTTAACCCCCAAATATGTGATATTATGGGAGGACCAGTTAAATGGAGACTCTCTCATCAGTTGACTTTTGGTTGTCTGAGAGATGCCTAAGCAGAGGACTAGTGACTTGCTGGCATTAATTTTGAAATCTGACAAGACACTATACTTCTCAAGGTGAGTCTGAATCCGGGGCAAGGATACCTTCGGGTTAATTGTCATCATAAGAACATCATCTGCGAAGGCAGCTATTTTTTGTTCCCTGCCTCCCAAACATAGACCTACTACCTCCCGGTCCAATCTTATGGTTGCCAAGAGTGGCTCAAGGGCCAAAATAAATAAGAGGGGTGAAAGGGGGCAGCCTTGACGGGTCCCATTTCTAATGGGAAAAGGGGAGGATAGGTTACCATTAACTAATACTGAAGCTGTTGCATGTTCATACATCGAGAAAGTAGATTGAACAAAGGAATCAGGCAAACCAAAGCCCAGCATTGTTTGCTTTAAGTATAACCAATTAACCCTATCGAATGCTTTCTCAGCATCCGTGCTAAGTAAAAGCATAGGGGAGGAAATTTGTTTGGCATGGCAAAGAGTGTTTATCACTCTGGTGGTGTTATCCTTGCCTTCCCTGTTGCGGATAAAACCGACCTGGTCCCCATGAACAAGTTGAGGAAGAAGAATGGCTAACCTATTGGCTAACATCTTGGCCAGGAGCTTGAGGTCTATGTTTAGGAGGGAAATGGGCCTATAATTTGAACATAACTTAGCATCTTTCCCTTCCTTTGGAATAAGAGTAATGTGGGCCGCAGTCATATCTCTTGAGAGGGGAATTCCCTGGAAAGTCTGGTTACATACTTCCAAAAGATGGGGGAGAAGGAGTTCATGGAATTTTTTATAGTAAGCTAATGGCAAACCGTCCGGGCCTGGACTCTTTCCTGTCGGCATTTGGTGCATTGCTTTTTTAAGTTCAGATAAGGAAAAAGGGGATTCCAGACTGGATTTCTGCTCTGGAGAGATGTTAGGAAGTTTAGCAGCTTTCAGGAAAGAAGATGTAACGGAGGCACGAGTATTTGGGTCTGTGGCTGAGGGAAGGTTATATAAATCATTGTAAAATGAACGAAAATGGGCAGCAATCTGGTTAACTGAGAAGATAGGAGAGCCATCCTGCGAGGAAAGCTGGTGGACATGATTTGCTGATCTCCTCCCTTTAACTCTATTCATGACAAATTTTGTGGCTTTATCGCCATGTGCGAAAAATTTGTGCTGGAAACTCATGTAATATTTGGCCGCTCTAGAGGATAGGAGGGATCTTAGTTTGGCCCTATACTTCGATAATTCTTGGAATTCAGGGTCAGAGGGATTATTTTTGTGCTGCGACTCTAATCTCTGGATGTTTTTTAGTGTTTCATCAATTTCTCTTTCCCTTATTCTTTTTTGGTGGGTGCCAATATTGATGAATTGTCCCCTAATTACTGGTTTGTGAGCATCCCAAAGTGTGTTCACTGCTAATTCGGGGTTTTTGTTTAGTGAAAAATACTCAGTGATGTGTTTGGAAATTAAATCTACTGAGTCCTGGAAGCCCAGGAGGGATTCATTTAGGCGCCAGTTGAAGCACGAGGGCGTTTCGTTAGGGGCTGAGACAGAGAGAAATATAGGGGAGTGATCTGAAACGTGTATGGAGCCAATAGACGTCTCTCTACACAAGTGTAAGTGCTCTTTAGAGATAAAAAGGTAGTCTATTCTGTGATAGGTACCATGTGTTGGGGAGTAGAATGTGAAGTCTGAATCATTAGGGTGATGTGATCGCCAGACATCAATCAGGTGTAAATCCCATAGGGTATTTCTAATGGTTTTTAAAGCTTTATTTGAGTGGGAGGATTTGTGAGAAGAGGTATCCAGCTGTGGGAAAAGTGCTACGTTAAAGTCGCCCCCTGCTATTACTATACCCTCCTTAAATGATTCTATGACTGGGAATATGTCGGCAAACCACTGGGCCTGTTTAGAGTTAGGGACATATAAATTAATAAGGGTGTAAGTTTGAGGCCCTATAGTGCCTTTTAGTAGCATAAATCTCCCATCTGGGTCGAGGATTTGGCTAACAAATTTAAAGGGGATTTTCCTTTGCAAACCAATACTGACTCCACTAGAGGCCGAGGAACTACCCCCACAGTGATACCAATTGGAATAGTATGAAAATCGCATGTCAGGGTAGTGGTTGAAGCGGAAGTGTGTCTCTTGTAGGAAAATCACCCCAGCCCCGGCTTTTCTTAGAATGGTAAAGATTTGACTCAGTTTTGAAGGGGAATAAAAACCTTTAACATTGTAAGAGGCTACTGTCAGATCAGCCATTGGGTGTGGTGTGTGTGGTAGTACCTTGCTGCTGGTGTGACCTTCCCGGCGAGAATATAGCGGATTGGTGGTGATCCGCTGCTTCATACGTCTTGGAAGATGAAGTAGATAGGAGAGTATTCCTTTTCAGTGGAAGAAACAAATACCTTGGGTTAGGGATTAGGGGAGGGAACAGAATACAACAAGTTAAACAAACAACATAGTAGAGAGTAGACATTTTTAAATATGTCCTGATCGGGAGGGGGGTAATTGGTCTGTAGACCGGTTGGGAGATCGTATAACGCCCATGAGGAGGTATTAATAGGGCAAGAAAAGGATGGAAGGCCCTTAAGGCCAGTAGTGTTAGATGTATGAAATCACAATGGCTCTAAGATCTTAAATCAGAAAAGTGGGAGATTATGATTTCTAAAAAACAGCATCACATAAAGCATGCATGGATAGATCACTTATTACAATCTACTGTTCTTGAGAAAGGCTCCTCGGTGTAAGCTGCATGCCCCTTTTCTTGGAACGTGAGGACTTCGGTGTACGTGGCACTTCAAAGGGAGCCACCCTGGGGACATCAGGTAAGACATTTAAATCTTGAAAAAGTTCCCAGTTTTCAATCGGCAGTGCAGGTATATTCAGTAGCTCGTAGACAGCTGTGAGATCCGTGAAGGATGAGATGTTAACCCTCTTGCCCGCATATGTGAAAGCTAGGCCAAACGGATAAGACCAACGGTACAGCACTTTGTTAGAACGGAGCCAGTCTGTCAGGGGCTTGAGGGCCCTGCGTTTCTTCAAAGTTGAAGGAGCTAAGTCCTGGTATATATCAATCCTAGCATCTTCATATTCTATGTCATTGCGGTTACGAGCCGCCTCTAGAATGGCGGTTTTCACTTGAAAATTGAGAAATTTGCATATAATGTCCCTGGACGGTTCGGTCGGCTTAGGCTTTGGTCTCAAGGCTCTGTGAGCCCGTTCTATGACCACTTCGTGTGGGTAGTCAGGGCCCAGTAACGATCCACATATTTCAATAATAGTAGCCGAAATATCGCTGGGGGGGACCGATTCTGGCACTCCTCTAAATCTCAGGTTATTTCGGCGCCCCCTGTTTTCCTGATCTTCTAGGGAAGCATGGAGGTCATTCAAATACATTGCGCAGCGGCGAAAGGAATCTGTTACTGCAGACTGGTGGGTTAAGATGGCTGTTTGGTGCGATTCAAGGGTCTCCACACGCTCCCCAATATGCCTCACCTCGTGCCTGCAGGCTGACAGTTCTGCCAGGATCGGTTCCATTACTCTATTGAGAGCTCGGTCGAGGTATTTCCTTGTGATCGGCAACTCAGTAGTAGGATGGATATCCTCTGATCCGCTTTCTTCCTCCGATTGGGCAGATGCACGTTTCGGAGCTTTAGATTGCGGTGTCGGCGCCATCTTGGGCTCTCTGGCAGCTATCGTGGCGGCCGCTTTCTTGAGGAATTTCTCCATGTCTCCCCCAGGAATTTGATTTTTGGAGGTAGCAGGAGGATCACCGTGTCTGGCATTCCCGATTTTCACCATTCTTGCCACAATAAGCTAGTTTTAGCTGGCGTTAGGGACGATTCTCCTTACAGAGCAGAGAGCTATGCGACCATCTTCATCCGGCGCAAGCTCCGCCCCGTCAATGGTTATTCTAAGCTGAATGTACCTGCACTTGTCAGATTGCAGAAGATAAGCAGCTAAAGGCTGGGCAAGTACCAGCTTGGGAGACTGGTTGGGAATCCCTTGTTCCGTTGACTTTTTTTCTTACTTTTATTTATCATAAAAAAAGCACAATGGATTGCTTTAGGGTATTTGTCAATGGTTACTCTAAGCTGAATGTACCTGCACTTGTCAGATCGCCGAAGATAAGCAGCTTAAGGCTTGGCAAGTACCAGCTTGGGAGACTGGTTGGGAATCCCTTGTTCCGTTGTCTTTTTTTATTACTTTTATTTTTCATAAAAAAAGCACAATGGATTGCAGTAGGGTGCTTGTCAACGGTTATTCTAAGCTGAATGTACCTGCACTCGTCAGATTGCAGAAAATAAACAGCTTAAGGCTTGGCAAGTACCAGCTTGGGAGTCTGGTTGGGAATCCCTTGTTCCATTGACTTTTTTTCTTACTTTTATTTATCATAAAAAAAGCACAATGGATTGCAGTAGGGTGTTTGTCAACGGTTATTCTAAGCTGAATGTACCTGCACTCGTCAGATTGCAGAAGATAAGCAGCTTAAGGCTTGGCAAGTACAAGCTTGGGAGACTGGTTGGGAATCCCTTGTTCCGTTGACTTTTTTTCTTATTTTTTTTATCATAAAAAAGCACAATGGATTGCAGTAGGGTGCTTGTCAACTGTTATTTTAAGCTGAATGTACCTGCACTCGTCAGATCGCAGAAGATAAGCAGCTTAAGGCTTGGCAAGTACCAGCTTGGGAGACTTGTTGGGAATCCCTTGTTCCGTTGACTTTTATTTATCATAAAAAAAGCACAATGGATTGCAGTACGGTGTTTGTCAATGGTTATTCTAAGCTGAATGTACCTGCACTCGTCAGATCGCAGATGATAAGCAGCTTAAGGCTTGGCAAGTACCAGCTTGGGAGACTGGTCGGGAATCCCTTGTTCCGTGGACTTTTTTTATTACTTTTATTTATCATAAAAAAAGCACAATGGATTGCAGTAGGGTGCTTGTCAACGGTTATTCTAAGCTGAATGTACCTGCACTCATCAGATCGCAGAAGATAAGCAGCTTAAGGCTTGGCAAGTACCAGCTTGGGAGACTGGTTGGGAGTCCCTTGTTCCGTTGACTTTTTTTATTACTTTTATTTATCATAAAAAAAGCACAATAGATTGCAGTAGGGTGTTTGTCAACGGTTATTCTAAGCTGAATGTACCTGCACTCGTCAGATCGCAGAAGATAAGCAGCTTAAGGCTTGGCAAGTACCAGCTTGGGAGACTGGTTGGGAATCCCTTGTTCCGTTGACTTTTTTTATTACTTTTATTTATCATAAAAAAGCACAATGGATTGCAGTAGGGTGCTTGTCAACGGTTATTCTAAGCTGAATGTACCTGCACTCGTCAGATTGCAGAAGATAAACAGCTTAAGGCTTGGCAAGTACCAGCTTGGGAGTCTGGTTGGGAATCCCTTGTTCCATTGACTTTTTTTCTTACTTTTATTTATCATAAAAAAAGCACAATGGATTGCAGTAGGGTGTTTGTCAATGGTATTCTAAGCTGAATGTACCTGCACTCGTCAGATCGCAGAAGATAAGCAGCTTAAGGCTTGGCAAGTACCAGCTTGGGAGACTGGTTGGGAATCCCTTGTTCCGTTGACTTTTTTTATTACTTTTATTTATCATAAAAAAAGCACAATGGATTGCAGTAGGGTGCTTGTCAACGGTTATTCTAAGCTGAATGTACCTGCACTCGTCAGATCGCAGAAAATAAGCAGCTTAAGGCTTGGCAAGTACCAGCTTGGGAGACTGGTTGGGAATCCCTTGTTCCATTGACTTTTTTTCTTACTTTTATTTATCATAAAAAAAGCACAATGGATTGCAGTAGGGTGTTTGTCAACGGTTATTCTAAGCTGAATGTACCTGCACTCGTCAGATCGCAGAAGATAAGCAGCTTAAGGCTTGGCAAGTACAAGCTTGGGAGACTGGTTGGGAATCCCTTGTTCCGTTGACTTTTTTTCTTATTTTTATTTATCATAAAAAAAGCACAATGGATTGCAGTAGGGTGCTTGTCAACTGTTATTCTAAGCTGAATGTACCTGCACTCGTCAGATCGCAGAAGATAAGCAGCTTAAGGCTTGGCAAGTACCAGCTTGGGAGACTGGTTGGGAATCCCTTGTTCCGTTGACTTTTTTTATTACTTTTATTTATCATAAAAAAAGCACAATGGATTGCAGTAGGGTGCTTGTCAACGGTTATTCTAAGCTGAATGTACCTGCACTCATCAGATCGCAGAAGATAAGCAGCTTAAGGCTTGGCAAGTACCAGCTTGGGAGACTGGTTGGGAATCCCTTGTTCCGTTGACTTTTTTTATTACTTTTATTTATCATAAAAAAAGCACAATGGATTGCAGTAGGGTGTTTGTCAACGGTTATTCTAAGCTGAATGTACCTGCACTCGTCAGATCGCAGAAGATAAGCAGCTTAAGGCTTGGCAAGTACCAGCTTGGGAGACTGGTTGGGAATCCTTTGTTCCGTTAACTTTTTTTCTTACTTTTATTTATCATAAAAAAAGCACAATGGATTGCAGTAGGGTGCTTGTCAACGGTTATTCTAAGCTGAATGTACCTGCACTCGTCAGATCGCAGAAGATAAGCAGCTTAAGGCTTGGGAGACTGGTTGGGAATCCCTTGTTCCGTTGACTTTTTTTATTACTTTTATTTATCATAAAAAAAGCACAATGGATTGCAGTAGGGTGCTTGTCAATGGTTTTTCAAAGCTGAATGTACCTGCACTCGTCAGATTGCAGAAAATAAACAGCTTAAGGCTTGGCAAGTACCAGCTTGGGAGTCTGGTTGGGAATCCCTTGTTCCATTGACTTTTTTTCTTACTTTTATTTATCATAAAAAAAGCACAATGGATTGCAGTAGGGTGTTTGTCAACGGTTATTCTAAGCTGAATGTACCTGCACTCGTCAGATCGCAGAAGATAAGCAGCTTAAGGCTTGGCAAGTACAAGCTTGGGAGACTGGTTGGGAATCCCTTGTTCCGTTGACTTTTTTTCTTACTTTTATTTATCATAAAAAAGCACAATGGATTGCAGTAGGGTGCTTGTCAACTGTTATTCTAAGCTGAATGTACCTGCACTCGTCAGATCGCAGAAGATAAGCAGCTTAAGGCTTGGCAAGTACCAGCTTGGGAGACTGGTTGGGAATCCCTTGTTCCGTTGACTTTTTTATTACTTTTATTTATCATAAAAAAAGCACAATGGATTGCAGTAGGGTGTTTGTCAATGGTTATTCTAAGCTGAATGTACCTGCACTCGTCAGATCGCAGAAGATAAGCAGCTTAAGGCTTGGCAAGTACCAGCTTGGGAGACTGGTTGGGAATCCCTTGTTCCGTTGACTTTTTTTCTTACTTTTATTTATCATAAAAAAAGCACAATGGATTGCAGTAGGGTGCTTGTCAACGGTTATTCTAAGCTGAATGTACCTGCACTCGTCAGATCGCAGAAGATAAGCAGCTTAAGGCTTGGCAAGTACCAGCTTGGGAGACTGGTTGGGAATCCCTTGTTCCGTTGACTTTTTTTCTTACTTTTATTTATCATAAAAAAGCACAATGGATTGCAGTAGGGTGCTTGTCAACGGTTATTCTAAGCTGAATGTACCTGCACTCGTCAGATCGCAGAAGATAAGCAGCTTAAGGCTTGGCAAGTACCAGCTTGGGAGACTGGTTGGGAATCCCTTGTTACGTTGACTTTTTTTCTTACTTTTATTTATCATAAAAAAAGCACAATGGATTGCAGTAGGGTGTTTGTCAACGGTTATTCTAAGCTGAATGTACCTGCACTCGTCAGATCGCAGAAGATAAGCAGCTTAAGGCTTGGCAAGTACCAGCTTGGGAGACTGGTTGGGAATCCCTTGTTCCGTTGACTTTTTTTATTACTTTTATTTATCATAAAAAAAGCACAATGGATTGCAGTAGGGTGCTTGTCAACGGTTATTCTAAGCTGAATGTACCTGCACTCGTCAGATCGCAGAAGATAAGCAGCTTAAGGCTTGGCAAGTACCAGCTTGGGAGACTGGTTGGGAATCCCTTGTTCCGTTGACTTTTTTTATTACTTTTATTTATCATAAAAAAAGCACAATGGATTGCAGTAGGGTGTTTGTCAACGGTTATTCTAAGCTGAATGTACCTGCACTCGTCAGATCGCAGAAGATAAGCAGCTTAAGGCTTGGCAAGTACCAGCTTGGGAGACTGTTGGGAATCCCTTGTTCCGTTGACTTTTTTTCTTACTTTTATTTATCATAAAAAAAGCACAATGGATTGCAGTAGGGTGTTTGTCAACGGTTATTCTAAGCTGAATGTACCTGCACTCGTCAGATCGCAGAAGATAAGCAGCTTAAGGCTTGGCAAGTACCAGCTTGGGAGACTGGTTGGGAATCCCTTGTTCCGTTGACTTTTTTTCTTACTTTTATTTATCATAAAAAAAGCACAATGGATTGCAGTAGGGTGCTTGTCAACGGTTATTCTAAGCTGAATGTACCTGCACTCGTCAGATCGCAGAAGATAAGCAGCTTAAGGCTTGGCAAGTACCAGCTTGGGAGACTGGTTGGGAATCCCTTGTTCCGTTGACTTTTTTTATTACTTTTATTTATCATAAAAAAAGCACAATGGATTGCAGTAGGGTGCTTGTCAACGGTTATTCTAAGCTGAATGTACCTGCACTCGTCAGATCGCAGAAGATAAGCAGCTTAAGGCTTGGCAAGTACCAGCTTGGGAGACTGGTTGGGAATCCCTTGTTCCATTGACTTTTTTTCTTACTTTTATTTATCATAAAAAAAGCACAATGGATTGCAGTAGGGTGTTTGTCAACGGTTATTCTAAGCTGAATGTACCTGCACTCGTCAGATCGCAGAAGATAAGCAGCTTAAGGCTTGGCAAGTACCAGCTTGGAGACTGGTTGGGAATCCCTTGTTCCGTTGACTTTTTTTCTTACTTTTATTTATCATAAAAAAAGCACAATGGATTGCAGTAGGGTGCTTGTCAACGGTTATTCTAAGCTGAATGTACCTGCACTCGTCAGATCGCAGAAGATAAGCAGCTTAAGGCTTGGCAAGTACCAGCTTGGGAGACTGGTTGGGAATCCCTTGTTCCGTTGACTTTTTTTATTACTTTTATTTATCATAAAAAAAGCACAATGGATTGCAGTAGGGTGCTTGTCAACGGTTATTCTAAGCTGAATGTACCTGCACTCGTCAGATCGCAGAAGATAAGCAGCTTAAGGCTTGGCAAGTACCAGCTTGGGAGACTGGTTGGGAATCCCTTGTTCCGTTGACTTTTTTTATTACTTTTATTTATCATAAAAAAAGCACAATGGATTGCAGTAGGGTGTTTGTCAACGGTTATTCTAAGCTGAATGTACCTGCACTCGTCAGATCGCAGAAGATAAGCAGCTTAAGGCTTGGCAAGTACCAGCTTGGGAGACTGGTTGGGAATCCCTTGTTCCGTTGACTTTTTTTATTACTTTTATTTATCATAAAAAAGCACAATGGATTGCAGTAGGGTGCTTGTCAACGGTTATTCTAAGCTGAATGTACCTGCACTCGTCAGATCGCAGAAGATAAGCAGCTTAAGGCTTGGCAAGTACCAGCTTGGGAGACTGGTTGGGAATCCCTTGTTCCGTTGACTTTTTTTCTTACTTTTATTTATCATAAAAAAAGCACAATGGATTGCAGTAGGGTGCTTGTCAACGGTTATTCTAAGCTGAATGTACCTGCACTCGTCAGATCGCAGAAGATAAGCAGCTTAAGGCTTGGCAAGTACCAGCTTGGGAGACTGGTTGGGAATCCCTTGTTCCGTTGACTTTTATTTATCATAAAAAAAGCACAATGGATTGCAGTACGGTGTTTGTCAATGGTTATTCTAAGCTGAATGTACCTGCACTCGTCAGATCGCAGAAGATAAGCAGCTTAAGGCTTGGCAAGTACCAGCTTGGGAGACTGGTTGGGAATCCCTTGTTCCGTGGACTTTTTTTATTACTTTTATTTATCATAAAAAAAGCACAATGGATTGCAGTAGGGTGCTTGTCAACGGTTATTCTAAGCTGAATGTACCTGCACTCGTCAGATCGCAGAAGATAAGCAGCTTAAGGCTTGGCAAGTACCAGCTTGGGAGACTGGTTGGGAATCCCTTGTTCCGTTGACTTTTTTTATTACTTTTATTTATCATAAAAAAAGCACAATGGATTGCAGTAGGGTGTTTGTCAACGGTTATTCTAAGCTGAATGTACCTGCACTCGTCAGATCGCAGAAGATAAGCAGCTTAAGGCTTGGCAAGTACCAGCTTGGGAGACTGGTTGGGAATCCCTTGTTCCGTTGACTTTTTTTCTTACTTTTATTTATCATAAAAAAGCACAATGGATTGCAGTAGGGTGCTTGTCAACGGTTATTCTAAGCTGAATGTACCTGCACTCGTCAGATCGCAGAAGATAAGCAGCTTAAGGCTTGGCAAGTACCAGCTTGGGAGACTGGTTGGGAATCCCTTGTTCCGTTGACTTTTTTTCTTACTTTTATTTATCATAAAAAAAGCACAATGGATTGCAGTAGGGTGTTTGTCAACGGTTATTCTAAGCTGAATGTACCTGCACTCGTCAGATCGCAGAAGATAAGCAGCTTAAGGCTTGGCAAGTACCAGCTTGGGAGACTGGTTGGGAATCCCTTGTTCCGTTGACTTTTTTTATTACTTTTATTTATCATAAAAAAAGCACAATGGATTGCAGTAGGGTGCTTGTCAACGGTTATTCTAAGCTGAATGTACCTGCACTCGTCAGATCGCAGAAGATAAGCAGCTTAAGGCTTGGCAAGTACCAGCTTGGGAGACTGGTTGGGAATCCCTTGTTCCGTTGACTTTTTTTCTTACTTTTATTTATCATAAAAAAAGCACAATGGATTGCAGTAGGGTGTTTGTCAACGGTTATTCTAAGCTGAATGTACCTGCACTCGTCAGATCGCAGAAGATAAGCAGCTTAAGGCTTGGCAAGTACCAGCTTGGGAGACTGGTTGGGAATCCCTTGTTCCGTTGACTTTTTTTCTTACTTTTATTTATCATAAAAAAAGCACAATGGATTGCAGTAGGGTGCTTGTCAACGGTTATTCTAAGCTGAATGTACCTGCACTCGTCAGATCGCAGAAGATAAGCAGCTTAAGGCTTGGCAAGTACCAGCTTGGGAGACTGGTTGGGAATCCCTTGTTCCGTTGACTTTTTTTATTACTTTTATTTATCATAAAAAAAGCACAATGGATTGCAGTAGGGTGCTTGTCAACGGTTATTCTAAGCTGAATGTACCTGCACTCGTCAGATCGCAGAAGATAAGCAGCTTAAGGCTTGGCAAGTACCAGCTTGGGAGACTGGTTGGGAATCCCTTGTTCCGTTGACTTTTTTTCTTACTTTTATTTATCATAAAAAAAGCACAATGGATTGCAGTAGGGTGTTTGTCAACGGTTATTCTAAGCTGAATGTACCTGCACTCGTCAGATCGCAGAAGATAAGCAGCTTAAGGCTTGGCAAGTACCAGCTTGGGAGACTGGTTGGGAATCCCTTGTTCCGTTGACTTTTTTTCTTACTTTTATTTATCATAAAAAAAGCACAATGGATTGCAGTAGGGTGCTTGTCAACGGTTATTCTAAGCTGAATGTACCTGCACTCGTCAGATCGCAGAAGATAAGCAGCTTAAGGCTTGGCAAGTACCAGCTTGGGAGACTGGTTGGGAATCCCTTGTTCCGTTGACTTTTTTTATTACTTTTATTTATCATAAAAAAAGCACAATGGATTGCAGTAGGGTGCTTGTCAACGGTTATTCTAAGCTGAATGTACCTGCACTCGTCAGATCGCAGAAGATAAGCAGCTTAAGGCTTGGCAAGTACCAGCTTGGGAGACTGGTTGGGAATCCCTTGTTCCGTTGACTTTTTTTCTTACTTTTATTTATCATAAAAAAGCACAATGGATTGCAGTAGGGTGCTTGTCAACGGTTATTCTAAGCTGAATGTACCTGCACTCGTCAGATCGCAGAAGATAAGCAGCTTAAGGCTTGGCAAGTACCAGCTTGGGAGACTGGTTGGGAATCCCTTGTTCCGTTGACTTTTTTTATTACTTTTATTTATCATAAAAAAAGCACAATGGATTGCAGTAGGGTGCTTGTCAACGGTTATTCTAAGCTGAATGTACCTGCACTCGTCAGATCGCAGAAGATAAGCAGCTTAAGGCTTGGCAAGTACCAGCTTGGGAGACTGGTTGGGAATCCCTTGTTCCGTTGACTTTTTTTATTACTTTTATTTATCATAAAAAAAGCACAATGGATTGCAGTAGGGTGCTTGTCAACGGTTATTCTAAGCTGAATGTACCTGCACTCGTCAGATCGCAGAAGATAAGCAGCTTAAGGCTTGGCAAGTACCAGCTTGGGAGACTGGTTGGGAATCCCTTGTTCCGTTGACTTTTTTTCTTACTTTTATTTATCATAAAAAAAGCACAATGGATTGCAGTAGGGTGTTTGTCAACGGTTATTCTAAGCTGAATGTACCTGCACTCGTCAGATCGCAGAAGATAAGCAGCTTAAGGCTTGGCAAGTACCAGCTTGGGAGACTGGTTGGGAATCCCTTGTTCCGTTGACTTTTTTTCTTACTTTTATTTATCATAAAAAAAGCACAATGGATTGCAGTAGGGTGCTTGTCAACGGTTATTCTAAGCTGAATGTACCTGCACTCGTCAGATCGCAGAAGATAAGCAGCTTAAGGCTTGGCAAGTACCAGCTTGGGAGACTGGTTGGGAATCCCTTGTTCCGTTGACTTTTTTTCTTACTTTTATTTATCATAAAAAAAGCACAATGGATTGCAGTAGGGTGCTTGTCAACTGTTATTCTAAGCTGAATGTACCTGCACTCGTCAGATCGCAGAAGATAAGCAGCTTAAGGCTTGGCAAGTACCAGCTTGGGAGACTGGTTGGGAATCCCTTGTTCCGTTGACTTTTTTTATTACTTTTATTTATCATAAAAAAAGCACAATGGATTGCAGTAGGGTGCTTGTCAACGGTTATTCTAAGCTGAATGTACCTGCACTCGTCAGATCGCAGAAGATAAGCAGCTTAAGGCTTGGCAAGTACCAGCTTGGGAGACTGGTTGGGAATCCCTTGTTCCGTTGACTTTTTTTATTACTTTTATTTATCATAAAAAAAGCACAATGGATTGCAGTAGGGTGTTTGTCAACGGTTATTCTAAGCTGAATGTACCTGCACTCGTCAGATCGCAGAAGATAAGCAGCTTAAGGCTTGGCAAGTACCAGCTTGGGAGACTGGTTGGGAATCCCTTGTTCCGTTGACTTTTTTTATTACTTTTATTTATCATAAAAAAAGCACAATGGATTGCAGTAGGGTGTTTGTCAACGGTTATTCTAAGCTGAATGTACCTGCACTCGTCAGATCGCAGAAGATAAGCAGCTTAAGGCTTGGCAAGTACCAGCTTGGGAGACTGGTTGGGAATCCCTTGTTCCGTTGACTTTTTTTCTTACTTTTATTTATCATAAAAAAAGCACAATGGATTGCAGTAGGGTGCTTGTCAACGGTTATTCTAAGCTGAATGTACCTGCACTCGTCAGATCGCAGAAGATAAGCAGCTTAAGGCTTGGCAAGTACCAGCTTGGGAGACTGGTTGGGAATCCCTTGTTCCGTTGACTTTTTTTATTACTTTTATTTATCATAAAAAAAGCACAATGGATTGCAGTAGGGTGCTTGTCAACGGTTATTCTAAGCTGAATGTACCTGCACTCGTCAGATCGCAGAAGATAAGCAGCTTAAGGCTTGGCAAGTACCAGCTTGGAGACTGGTTGGGAATCCCTTGTTCCGTTGACTTTTTTTCTTACTTTTATTTATCATAAAAAAAGCACAATGGATTGCAGTAGGGTGCTTGTCAACGGTTATTCTAAGCTGAATGTACCTGCACTCGTCAGATCGCAGAAGATAAGCAGCTTAAGGCTTGGCAAGTACCAGCTTGGGAGACTGGTTGGGAATCCCTTGTTCCGTTGACTTTTTTTATTACTTTTATTTATCATAAAAAAAGCACAATGGATTGCAGTAGGGTGCTTGTCAACGGTTATTCTAAGCTGAATGTACCTGCACTCGTCAGATCGCAGAAGATAAGCAGCTTAAGGCTTGGCAAGTACCAGCTTGGGAGACTGGTTGGGAATCCCTTGTTCCGTTGACTTTTTTTATTACTTTTATTTATCATAAAAAAAGCACAATGGATTGCAGTAGGGTGTTTGTCAACGGTTATTCTAAGCTGAATGTACCTGCACTCGTCAGATCGCAGAAGATAAGCAGCTTAAGGCTTGGCAAGTACCAGCTTGGGAGACTGGTTGGGAATCCCTTGTTCCGTTGACTTTTTTTATTACTTTTATTTATCATAAAAAAAGCACAATGGATTGCAGTAGGGTGCTTGTCAACGGTTATTCTAAGCTGAATGTACCTGCACTCGTCAGATCGCAGAAGATAAGCAGCTTAAGGCTTGGCAAGTACCAGCTTGGGAGACTGGTTGGGAATCCCTTGTTCCGTTGACTTTTTTTCTTACTTTTATTTATCATAAAAAAAGCACAATGGATTGCAGTAGGGTGTTTGTCAACGGTTATTCTAAGCTGAATGTACCTGCACTCGTCAGATCGCAGAAGATAAGCAGCTTAAGGCTTGGCAAGTACCAGCTTGGGAGACTGGTTGGGAATCCCTTGTTCCGTTGACTTTTTTTATTACTTTTATTTATCATAAAAAAAGCACAATGGATTGCAGTAGGGTGTTTGTCAACGGTTATTCTAAGCTGAATGTACCTGCACTCGTCAGATCGCAGAAGATAAGCAGCTTAAGGCTTGGCAAGTACCAGCTTGGGAGACTGGTTGGGAATCCCTTGTTCCGTTGACTTTTTTTATTACTTTTATTTATCATAAAAAAAGCACAATGGATTGCAGTAGGGTGCTTGTCAACGGTTATTCTAAGCTGAATGTACCTGCACTCGTCAGATCGCAGAAGATAAGCAGCTTAAGGCTTGGCAAGTACCAGCTTGGGAGACTGGTTGGGAATCCCTTGTTCCGTTGACTTTTTTTATTACTTTTATTTATCATAAAAAAAGCACAATGGATTGCAGTAGGGTGTTTGTCAACGGTTATTCTAAGCTGAATGTACCTGCACTCGTCAGATCGCAGAAGATAAGCAGCTTAAGGCTTGGCAAGTACCAGCTTGGGAGACTGGTTGGGAATCCCTTGTTCCGTTGACTTTTTTTATTACTTTTATTTATCATAAAAAAGCACAATGGATTGCAGTAGGGTGCTTGTCAACGGTTATTCTAAGCTGAATGTACCTGCACTCGTCAGATCGCAGAAGATAAGCAGCTTAAGGCTTGGCAAGTACCAGCTTGGGAGACTGGTTGGGAATCCCTTGTTCCGTTGACTTTTTTTCTTACTTTTATTTATCATAAAAAAAGCACAATGGATTGCAGTAGGGTGTTTGTCAACGGTTATTCTAAGCTGAATGTACCTGCACTCGTCAGATCGCAGAAGATAAGCAGCTTAAGGCTTGGCAAGTACCAGCTTGGGAGACTGGTTGGGAATCCCTTGTTCCGTTGACTTTTTTTATTACTTTTATTTATCATAAAAAAAGCACAATGGATTGCAGTAGGGTGCTTGTCAACGGTTATTCTAAGCTGAATGTACCTGCACTCGTCAGATCGCAGAAGATAAGCAGCTTAAGGCTTGGCAAGTACCAGCTTGGGAGACTGGTTGGGAATCCCTTGTTCCGTTGACTTTTTTTCTTACTTTTATTTATCATAAAAAAAGCACAATGGATTGCAGTAGGGTGTTTGTCAACGGTTATTCTAAGCTGAATGTACCTGCACTCGTCAGATCGCAGAAGATAAGCAGCTTAAGGCTTGGCAAGTACCAGCTTGGGAGACTGGTTGGGAATCCCTTGTTCCGTTGACTTTTTTTATTACTTTTATTTATCATAAAAAAAGCACAATGGATTGCAGTAGGGTGCTTGTCAACGGTTATTCTAAGCTGAATGTACCTGCACTCGTCAGATCGCAGAAGATAAGCAGCTTAAGGCTTGGCAAGTACCAGCTTGGGAGACTGGTTGGGAATCCCTTGTTCCGTTGACTTTTTTTATTACTTTTATTTATCATAAAAAAAGCACAATGGATTGCAGTAGGGTGTTTGTCAACGGTTATTCTAAGCTGAATGTACCTGCACTCGTCAGATCGCAGAAGATAAGCAGCTTAAGGCTTGGCAAGTACCAGCTTGGGAGACTGGTTGGGAATCCCTTGTTCCGTTGACTTTTTTTATTACTTTTATTTATCATAAAAAAAGCACAATGGATTGCAGTAGGGTGTTTGTCAACGGTTATTCTAAGCTGAATGTACCTGCACTCGTCAGATCGCAGAAGATAAGCAGCTTAAGGCTTGGCAAGTACCAGCTTGGGAGACTGGTTGGGAATCCCTTGTTCCGTTGACTTTTTTTATTACTTTTATTTATCATAAAAAAAGCACAATGGATTGCAGTAGGGTGCTTGTCAACGGTTATTCTAAGCTGAATGTACCTGCACTCGTCAGATCGCAGAAGATAAGCAGCTTAAGGCTTGGCAAGTACCAGCTTGGGAGACTGGTTGGGAATCCCTTGTTCCGTTGACTTTTTTTCTTACTTTTATTTATCATAAAAAAAGCACAATGGATTGCAGTAGGGTGCTTGTCAACGGTTATTCTAAGCTGAATGTACCTGCACTCGTCAGATCGCAGAAGATAAGCAGCTTAAGGCTTGGCAAGTACCAGCTTGGGAGACTGGTTGGGAATCCCTTGTTCCGTTGACTTTTTTTATTACTTTTATTTATCATAAAAAAAGCACAATGGATTGCAGTAGGGTGTTTGTCAACGGTTATTCTAAGCTGAATGTACCTGCACTCGTCAGATCGCAGAAGATAAGCAGCTTAAGGCTTGGCAAGTACCAGCTTGGGAGACTGGTTGGGAATCCCTTGTTCCGTTGACTTTTTTTCTTACTTTTATTTATCATAAAAAAGCACAATGGATTGCAGTAGGGTGCTTGTCAACGGTTATTCTAAGCTGAATGTACCTGCACTCGTCAGATCGCAGAAGATAAGCAGCTTAAGGCTTGGCAAGTACCAGCTTGGGAGACTGGTTGGGAATCCCTTGTTCCGTTGACTTTTTTTCTTACTTTTATTTATCATAAAAAAGCACAATGGATTGCAGTAGGGTGTTTGTCAACGGTTATTCTAAGCTGAATGTACCTGCACTCGTCAGATCGCAGAAGATAAGCAGCTTAAGGCTTGGCAAGTACCAGCTTGGGAGACTGGTTGGGAATCCCTTGTTCCGTTGACTTTTTTTATTACTTTTATTTATCATAAAAAAAGCACAATGGATTGCAGTAGGGTGTTTGTCAACGGTTATTCTAAGCTGAATGTACCTGCACTCGTCAGATCGCAGAAGATAAGCAGCTTAAGGCTTGGCAAGTACCAGCTTGGGAGACTGGTTGGGAATCCCTTGTTCCGTTGACTTTTTTTATTACTTTTATTTATCATAAAAAAAGCACAATGGATTGCAGTAGGGTGCTTGTCAACGGTTATTCTAAGCTGAATGTACCTGCACTCGTCAGATCGCAGAAGATAAGCAGCTTAAGGCTTGGCAAGTACCAGCTTGGGAGACTGGTTGGGAATCCCTTGTTCCGTTGACTTTTTTTATTACTTTTATTTATCATAAAAAAAGCACAATGGATTGCAGTAGGGTGTTTGTCAACGGTTATTCTAAGCTGAATGTACCTGCACTCGTCAGATCGCAGAAGATAAGCAGCTTAAGGCTTGGCAAGTACCAGCTTGGGAGACTGGTTGGGAATCCCTTGTTCCGTTGACTTTTTTTCTTACTTTTATTTATCATAAAAAAAGCACAATGGATTGCAGTAGGGTGCTTGTCAACGGTTATTCTAAGCTGAATGTACCTGCACTCGTCAGATCGCAGAAGATAAGCAGCTTAAGGCTTGGCAAGTACCAGCTTGGGAGACTGGTTGGGAATCCCTTGTTCCGTTGACTTTTTTTATTACTTTTATTTATCATAAAAAAAGCACAATGGATTGCAGTAGGGTGCTTGTCAACGGTTATTCTAAGCTGAATGTACCTGCACTCGTCAGATCGCAGAAGATAAGCAGCTTAAGGCTTGGCAAGTACCAGCTTGGGAGACTGGTTGGGAATCCCTTGTTCCGTTGACTTTTTTTATTACTTTTATTTATCATAAAAAAAGCACAATGGATTGCAGTAGGGTGTTTGTCAACGGTTATTCTAAGCTGAATGTACCTGCACTCGTCAGATCGCAGAAGATAAGCAGCTTAAGGCTTGGCAAGTACCAGCTTGGGAGACTGGTTGGGAATCCCTTGTTCCGTTGACTTTTTTTATTACTTTTATTTATCATAAAAAAAGCACAATGGATTGCAGTAGGGTGTTTGTCAACGGTTATTCTAAGCTGAATGTACCTGCACTCGTCAGATCGCAGAAGATAAGCAGCTTAAGGCTTGGCAAGTACCAGCTTGGGAGACTGGTTGGGAATCCCTTGTTCCGTTGACTTTTTTTCTTACTTTTATTTATCATAAAAAAAGCACAATGGATTGCAGTAGGGTGTTTGTCAACGGTTATTCTAAGCTGAATGTACCTGCACTCGTCAGATCGCAGAAGATAAGCAGCTTAAGGCTTGGCAAGTACCAGCTTGGGAGACTGGTTGGGAATCCCTTGTTCCGTTGACTTTTTTTATTACTTTTATTTATCATAAAAAAAGCACAATGGATTGCAGTAGGGTGCTTGTCAACGGTTATTCTAAGCTGAATGTACCTGCACTCGTCAGATCGCAGAAGATAAGCAGCTTAAGGCTTGGCAAGTACCAGCTTGGGAGACTGGTTGGGAATCCCTTGTTCCGTTGACTTTTTTTATTACTTTTATTTATCATAAAAAAAGCACAATGGATTGCAGTAGGGTGCTTGTCAACGGTTATTCTAAGCTGAATGTACCTGCACTCGTCAGATCGCAGAAGATAAGCAGCTTAAGGCTTGGCAAGTACCAGCTTGGGAGACTGGTTGGGAATCCCTTGTTCCGTTGACTTTTTTTATTACTTTTATTTATCATAAAAAAAGCACAATGGATTGCAGTAGGGTGTTTGTCAACGGTTATTCTAAGCTGAATGTACCTGCACTCGTCAGATCGCAGAAGATAAGCAGCTTAAGGCTTGGCAAGTACCAGCTTGGGAGACTGGTTGGGAATCCCTTGTTCCGTTGACTTTTTTTATTACTTTTATTTATCATAAAAAAAGCACAATGGATTGCAGTAGGGTGCTTGTCAACGGTTATTCTAAGCTGAATGTACCTGCACTCGTCAGATCGCAGAAGATAAGCAGCTTAAGGCTTGGCAAGTACCAGCTTGGGAGACTGGTTGGGAATCCCTTGTTCCGTTGACTTTTTTTATTACTTTTATTTATCATAAAAAAAGCACAATGGATTGCAGTAGGGTGTTTGTCAACGGTTATTCTAAGCTGAATGTACCTGCACTCGTCAGATCGCAGAAGATAAGCAGCTTAAGGCTTGGCAAGTACCAGCTTGGGAGACTGGTTGGGAATCCCTTGTTCCGTTGACTTTTTTTATTACTTTTATTTATCATAAAAAAAGCACAATGGATTGCAGTAGGGTGCTTGTCAACGGTTATTCTAAGCTGAATGTACCTGCACTCGTCAGATCGCAGAAGATAAGCAGCTTAAGGCTTGGCAAGTACCAGCTTGGGAGACTGGTTGGGAATCCCTTGTTCCGTTGACTTTTTTTATTACTTTTATTTATCATAAAAAAAGCACAATGGATTGCAGTAGGGTGTTTGTCAACGGTTATTCTAAGCTGAATGTACCTGCACTCGTCAGATCGCAGAAGATAAGCAGCTTAAGGCTTGGCAAGTACCAGCTTGGGAGACTGGTTGGGAATCCCTTGTTCCGTTGACTTTTTTTATTACTTTTATTTATCATAAAAAAAGCACAATGGATTGCAGTAGGGTGCTTGTCAACGGTTATTCTAAGCTGAATGTACCTGCACTCGTCAGATCGCAGAAGATAAGCAGCTTAAGGCTTGGCAAGTACCAGCTTGGGAGACTGGTTGGGAATCCCTTGTTCCGTTGACTTTTTTTATTACTTTTATTTATCATAAAAAAAGCACAATGGATTGCAGTAGGGTGCTTGTCAACGGTTATTCTAAGCTGAATGTACCTGCACTCGTCAGATCGCAGAAGATAAGCAGCTTAAGGCTTGGCAAGTACCAGCTTGGGAGACTGGTTGGGAATCCCTTGTTCCGTTGACTTTTTTTATTACTTTTATTTATCATAAAAAAAGCACAATGGATTGCAGTAGGGTGTTTGTCAACGGTTATTCTAAGCTGAATGTACCTGCACTCGTCAGATCGCAGAAGATAAGCAGCTTAAGGCTTGGCAAGTACCAGCTTGGGAGACTGGTTGGGAATCCCTTGTTCCGTTGACTTTTTTTCTTACTTTTATTTATCATAAAAAAAGCACAATGGATTGCAGTAGGGTGTTTGTCAACGGTTATTCTAAGCTGAATGTACCTGCACTCGTCAGATCGCAGAAGATAAGCAGCTTAAGGCTTGGCAAGTACCAGCTTGGGAGACTGGTTGGGAATCCCTTGTTCCGTTGACTTTTTTTATTACTTTTATTTATCATAAAAAAAGCACAATGGATTGCAGTAGGGTGCTTGTCAACGGTTATTCTAAGCTGAATGTACCTGCACTCGTCAGATCGCAGAAGATAAGCAGCTTAAGGCTTGGCAAGTACCAGCTTGGGAGACTGGTTGGGAATCCCTTGTTCCGTTGACTTTTTTTATTACTTTTATTTATCATAAAAAAAGCACAATGGATTGCAGTAGGGTGCTTGTCAACGGTTATTCTAAGCTGAATGTACCTGCACTCGTCAGATCGCAGAAGATAAGCAGCTTAAGGCTTGGCAAGTACCAGCTTGGGAGACTGGTTGGGAATCCCTTGTTCCGTTGACTTTTTTTATTACTTTTATTTATCATAAAAAAAGCACAATGGATTGCAGTAGGGTGCTTGTCAACGGTTATTCTAAGCTGAATGTACCTGCACTCGTCAGATCGCAGAAGATAAGCAGCTTAAGGCTTGGCAAGTACCAGCTTGGGAGACTGGTTGGGAATCCCTTGTTCCGTTGACTTTTTTTATTACTTTTATTTATCATAAAAAAAGCACAATGGATTGCAGTAGGGTGCTTGTCAACGGTTATTCTAAGCTGAATGTACCTGCACTCGTCAGATCGCAGAAGATAAGCAGCTTAAGGCTTGGCAAGTACCAGCTTGGGAGACTGGTTGGGAATCCCTTGTTCCGTTGACTTTTTTTATTACTTTTATTTATCATAAAAAAAGCACAATGGATTGCAGTAGGGTGCTTGTCAACGGTTATTCTAAGCTGAATGTACCTGCACTCGTCAGATCGCAGAAGATAAGCAGCTTAAGGCTTGGCAAGTACCAGCTTGGGAGACTGGTTGGGAATCCCTTGTTCCGTTGACTTTTTTTATTACTTTTATTTATCATAAAAAAAGCACAATGGATTGCAGTAGGGTGCTTGTCAACGGTTATTCTAAGCTGAATGTACCTGCACTCGTCAGATCGCAGAAGATAAGCAGCTTAAGGCTTGGCAAGTACCAGCTTGGGAGACTGGTTGGGAATCCCTTGTTCCGTTGACTTTTTTTATTACTTTTATTTATCATAAAAAAAGCACAATGGATTGCAGTAGGGTGTTTGTCAACGGTTATTCTAAGCTGAATGTACCTGCACTCGTCAGATCGCAGAAGATAAGCAGCTTAAGGCTTGGCAAGTACCAGCTTGGGAGACTGGTTGGGAATCCCTTGTTCCGTTGACTTTTTTTATTACTTTTATTTATCATAAAAAAAGCACAATGGATTGCAGTAGGGTGCTTGTCAACGGTTATTCTAAGCTGAATGTACCTGCACTCGTCAGATCGCAGAAGATAAGCAGCTTAAGGCTTGGCAAGTACCAGCTTGGGAGACTGGTTGGGAATCCCTTGTTCCGTTGACTTTTTTTATTACTTTTATTTATCATAAAAAAAGCACAATGGATTGCAGTAGGGTGCTTGTCAACGGTTATTCTAAGCTGAATGTACCTGCACTCGTCAGATCGCAGAAGATAAGCAGCTTAAGGCTTGGCAAGTACCAGCTTGGGAGACTGGTTGGGAATCCCTTGTTCCGTTGACTTTTTTTATTACTTTTATTTATCATAAAAAAAGCACAATGGATTGCAGTAGGGTGCTTGTCAACGGTTATTCTAAGCTGAATGTACCTGCACTCGTCAGATCGCAGAAGATAAGCAGCTTAAGGCTTGGCAAGTACCAGCTTGGGAGACTGGTTGGGAATCCCTTGTTCCGTTGACTTTTTTTATTACTTTTATTTATCATAAAAAAAGCACAATGGATTGCAGTAGGGTGTTTGTCAACGGTTATTCTAAGCTGAATGTACCTGCACTCGTCAGATCGCAGAAGATAAGCAGCTTAAGGCTTGGCAAGTACCAGCTTGGGAGACTGGTTGGGAATCCCTTGTTCCGTTGACTTTTTTTATTACTTTTATTTATCATAAAAAAAGCACAATGGATTGCAGTAGGGTGCTTGTCAACGGTTATTCTAAGCTGAATGTACCTGCACTCGTCAGATCGCAGAAGATAAGCAGCTTAAGGCTTGGCAAGTACCAGCTTGGGAGACTGGTTGGGAATCCCTTGTTCCGTTGACTTTTTTTATTACTTTTATTTATCATAAAAAAAGCACAATGGATTGCAGTAGGGTGTTTGTCAACGGTTATTCTAAGCTGAATGTACCTGCACTCGTCAGATCGCAGAAGATAAGCAGCTTAAGGCTTGGCAAGTACCAGCTTGGGAGACTGGTTGGGAATCCCTTGTTCCGTTGACTTTTTTTATTACTTTTATTTATCATAAAAAAAGCACAATGGATTGCAGTAGGGTGCTTGTCAACGGTTATTCTAAGCTGAATGTACCTGCACTCGTCAGATCGCAGAAGATAAGCAGCTTAAGGCTTGGCAAGTACCAGCTTGGGAGACTGGTTGGGAATCCCTTGTTCCGTTGACTTTTTTTATTACTTTTATTTATCATAAAAAAAGCACAATGGATTGCAGTAGGGTGCTTGTCAACGGTTATTCTAAGCTGAATGTACCTGCACTCGTCAGATCGCAGAAGATAAGCAGCTTAAGGCTTGGCAAGTACCAGCTTGGGAGACTGGTTGGGAATCCCTTGTTCCGTTGACTTTTTTTATTACTTTTATTTATCATAAAAAAAGCACAATGGATTGCAGTAGGGTGCTTGTCAACGGTTATTCTAAGCTGAATGTACCTGCACTCGTCAGATCGCAGAAGATAAGCAGCTTAAGGCTTGGCAAGTACCAGCTTGGGAGACTGGTTGGGAATCCCTTGTTCCGTTGACTTTTTTTATTACTTTTATTTATCATAAAAAAAGCACAATGGATTGCAGTAGGGTGTTTGTCAACGGTTATTCTAAGCTGAATGTACCTGCACTCGTCAGATCGCAGAAGATAAGCAGCTTAAGGCTTGGCAAGTACCAGCTTGGGAGACTGGTTGGGAATCCCTTGTTCCGTTGACTTTTTTTATTACTTTTATTTATCATAAAAAAAGCACAATGGATTGCAGTAGGGTGCTTGTCAACGGTTATTCTAAGCTGAATGTACCTGCACTCGTCAGATCGCAGAAGATAAGCAGCTTAAGGCTTGGCAAGTACCAGCTTGGGAGACTGGTTGGGAATCCCTTGTTCCGTTGACTTTTTTTATTACTTTTATTTATCATAAAAAAAGCACAATGGATTGCAGTAGGGTGCTTGTCAACGGTTATTCTAAGCTGAATGTACCTGCACTCGTCAGATCGCAGAAGATAAGCAGCTTAAGGCTTGGCAAGTACCAGCTTGGGAGACTGGTTGGGAATCCCTTGTTCCGTTGACTTTTTTTATTACTTTTATTTATCATAAAAAAAGCACAATGGATTGCAGTAGGGTGCTTGTCAACGGTTATTCTAAGCTGAATGTACCTGCACTCGTCAGATCGCAGAAGATAAGCAGCTTAAGGCTTGGCAAGTACCAGCTTGGGAGACTGGTTGGGAATCCCTTGTTCCGTTGACTTTTTTTATTACTTTTATTTATCATAAAAAAAGCACAATGGATTGCAGTAGGGTGTTTGTCAACGGTTATTCTAAGCTGAATGTACCTGCACTCGTCAGATCGCAGAAGATAAGCAGCTTAAGGCTTGGCAAGTACCAGCTTGGGAGACTGGTTGGGAATCCCTTGTTCCGTTGACTTTTTTTATTACTTTTATTTATCATAAAAAAAGCACAATGGATTGCAGTAGGGTGCTTGTCAACGGTTATTCTAAGCTGAATGTACCTGCACTCGTCAGATCGCAGAAGATAAGCAGCTTAAGGCTTGGCAAGTACCAGCTTGGGAGACTGGTTGGGAATCCCTTGTTCCGTTGACTTTTTTTATTACTTTTATTTATCATAAAAAAAGCACAATGGATTGCAGTAGGGTGCTTGTCAACGGTTATTCTAAGCTGAATGTACCTGCACTCGTCAGATCGCAGAAGATAAGCAGCTTAAGGCTTGGCAAGTACCAGCTTGGGAGACTGGTTGGGAATCCCTTGTTCCGTTGACTTTTTTTATTACTTTTATTTATCATAAAAAAAGCACAATGGATTGCAGTAGGGTGCTTGTCAACGGTTATTCTAAGCTGAATGTACCTGCACTCGTCAGATCGCAGAAGATAAGCAGCTTAAGGCTTGGCAAGTACCAGCTTGGGAGACTGGTTGGGAATCCCTTGTTCCGTTGACTTTTTTTATTACTTTTATTTATCATAAAAAAAGCACAATGGATTGCAGTAGGGTGTTTGTCAACGGTTATTCTAAGCTGAATGTACCTGCACTCGTCAGATCGCAGAAGATAAGCAGCTTAAGGCTTGGCAAGTACCAGCTTGGGAGACTGGTTGGGAATCCCTTGTTCCGTTGACTTTTTTTATTACTTTTATTTATCATAAAAAAAGCACAATGGATTGCAGTAGGGTGCTTGTCAACGGTTATTCTAAGCTGAATGTACCTGCACTCGTCAGATCGCAGAAGATAAGCAGCTTAAGGCTTGGCAAGTACCAGCTTGGGAGACTGGTTGGGAATCCCTTGTTCCGTTGACTTTTTTTATTACTTTTATTTATCATAAAAAAAGCACAATGGATTGCAGTAGGGTGCTTGTCAACGGTTATTCTAAGCTGAATGTACCTGCACTCGTCAGATCGCAGAAGATAAGCAGCTTAAGGCTTGGCAAGTACCAGCTTGGGAGACTGGTTGGGAATCCCTTGTTCCGTTGACTTTTTTTCTTACTTTTATTTATCATAAAAAAAGCACAATGGATTGCAGTAGGGTGTTTGTCAACGGTTATTCTAAGCTGAATGTACCTGCACTCGTCAGATCGCAGAAGATAAGCAGCTTAAGGCTTGGCAAGTACCAGCTTGGGAGACTGGTTGGGAATCCCTTGTTCCGTTGACTTTTTTTATTACTTTTATTTATCATAAAAAAAGCACAATGGATTGCAGTAGGGTGCTTGTCAACGGTTATTCTAAGCTGAATGTACCTGCACTCGTCAGATCGCAGAAGATAAGCAGCTTAAGGCTTGGCAAGTACCAGCTTGGGAGACTGGTTGGGAATCCCTTGTTCCGTTGACTTTTTTTATTACTTTTATTTATCATAAAAAAAGCACAATGGATTGCAGTAGGGTGCTTGTCAACGGTTATTCTAAGCTGAATGTACCTGCACTCGTCAGATCGCAGAAGATAAGCAGCTTAAGGCTTGGCAAGTACCAGCTTGGGAGACTGGTTGGGAATCCCTTGTTCCGTTGACTTTTTTTCTTACTTTTATTTATCATAAAAAAAGCACAATGGATTGCAGTAGGGTGCTTGTCAACGGTTATTCTAAGCTGAATGTACCTGCACTCGTCAGATCGCAGAAGATAAGCAGCTTAAGGCTTGGCAAGTACCAGCTTGGGAGACTGGTTGGGAATCCCTTGTTCCGTTGACTTTTTTTATTACTTTTATTTATCATAAAAAAAGCACAATGGATTGCAGTAGGGTGTTTGTCAACGGTTATTCTAAGCTGAATGTACCTGCACTCGTCAGATCGCAGAAGATAAGCAGCTTAAGGCTTGGCAAGTACCAGCTTGGGAGACTGGTTGGGAATCCCTTGTTCCGTTGACTTTTTTTATTACTTTTATTTATCATAAAAAAAGCACAATGGATTGCAGTAGGGTGCTTGTCAACGGTTATTCTAAGCTGAATGTACCTGCACTCGTCAGATCGCAGAAGATAAGCAGCTTAAGGCTTGGCAAGTACCAGCTTGGGAGACTGGTTGGGAATCCCTTGTTCCGTTGACTTTTTTTATTACTTTTATTTATCATAAAAAAAGCACAATGGATTGCAGTAGGGTGTTTGTCAACGGTTATTCTAAGCTGAATGTACCTGCACTCGTCAGATCGCAGAAGATAAGCAGCTTAAGGCTTGGCAAGTACCAGCTTGGGAGACTGGTTGGGAATCCCTTGTTCCGTTGACTTTTTTTATTACTTTTATTTATCATAAAAAAGCACAATGGATTGCAGTAGGGTGCTTGTCAACGGTTATTCTAAGCTGAATGTACCTGCACTCGTCAGATCGCAGAAGATAAGCAGCTTAAGGCTTGGCAAGTACCAGCTTGGGAGACTGGTTGGGAATCCCTTGTTCCGTTGACTTTTTTTATTACTTTTATTTATCATAAAAAAAGCACAATGGATTGCAGTAGGGTGTTTGTCAACGGTTATTCTAAGCTGAATGTACCTGCACTCGTCAGATCGCAGAAGATAAGCAGCTTAAGGCTTGGCAAGTACCAGCTTGGGAGACTGGTTGGGAATCCCTTGTTCCGTTGACTTTTTTTATTACTTTTATTTATCATAAAAAAAGCACAATGGATTGCAGTAGGGTGCTTGTCAACGGTTATTCTAAGCTGAATGTACCTGCACTCGTCAGATCGCAGAAGATAAGCAGCTTAAGGCTTGGCAAGTACCAGCTTGGGAGACTGGTTGGGAATCCCTTGTTCCGTTGACTTTTTTTCTTACTTTTATTTATCATAAAAAAAGCACAATGGATTGCAGTAGGGTGTTTGTCAACGGTTATTCTAAGCTGAATGTACCTGCACTCGTCAGATCGCAGAAGATAAGCAGCTTAAGGCTTGGCAAGTACCAGCTTGGGAGACTGGTTGGGAATCCCTTGTTCCGTTGACTTTTTTTATTACTTTTATTTATCATAAAAAAAGCACAATGGATTGCAGTAGGGTGCTTGTCAACGGTTATTCTAAGCTGAATGTACCTGCACTCGTCAGATCGCAGAAGATAAGCAGCTTAAGGCTTGGCAAGTACCAGCTTGGGAGACTGGTTGGGAATCCCTTGTTCCGTTGACTTTTTTTATTACTTTTATTTATCATAAAAAAAGCACAATGGATTGCAGTAGGGTGCTTGTCAACGGTTATTCTAAGCTGAATGTACCTGCACTCGTCAGATCGCAGAAGATAAGCAGCTTAAGGCTTGGCAAGTACCAGCTTGGGAGACTGGTTGGGAATCCCTTGTTCCGTTGACTTTTTTTATTACTTTTATTTATCATAAAAAAAGCACAATGGATTGCAGTAGGGTGTTTGTCAACGGTTATTCTAAGCTGAATGTACCTGCACTCGTCAGATCGCAGAAGATAAGCAGCTTAAGGCTTGGCAAGTACCAGCTTGGGAGACTGGTTGGGAATCCCTTGTTCCGTTGACTTTTTTTATTACTTTTATTTATCATAAAAAAAGCACAATGGATTGCAGTAGGGTGCTTGTCAACGGTTATTCTAAGCTGAATGTACCTGCACTCGTCAGATCGCAGAAGATAAGCAGCTTAAGGCTTGGCAAGTACCAGCTTGGGAGACTGGTTGGGAATCCCTTGTTCCGTTGACTTTTTTTATTACTTTTATTTATCATAAAAAAAGCACAATGGATTGCAGTAGGGTGCTTGTCAACGGTTATTCTAAGCTGAATGTACCTGCACTCGTCAGATCGCAGAAGATAAGCAGCTTAAGGCTTGGCAAGTACCAGCTTGGGAGACTGGTTGGGAATCCCTTGTTCCGTTGACTTTTTTTATTACTTTTATTTATCATAAAAAAAGCACAATGGATTGCAGTAGGGTGTTTGTCAACGGTTATTCTAAGCTGAATGTACCTGCACTCGTCAGATCGCAGAAGATAAGCAGCTTAAGGCTTGGCAAGTACCAGCTTGGGAGACTGGTTGGGAATCCCTTGTTCCGTTGACTTTTTTTATTACTTTTATTTATCATAAAAAAAGCACAATGGATTGCAGTAGGGTGCTTGTCAACGGTTATTCTAAGCTGAATGTACCTGCACTCGTCAGATCGCAGAAGATAAGCAGCTTAAGGCTTGGCAAGTACCAGCTTGGGAGACTGGTTGGGAATCCCTTGTTCCGTTGACTTTTTTTATTACTTTTATTTATCATAAAAAAAGCACAATGGATTGCAGTAGGGTGTTTGTCAACGGTTATTCTAAGCTGAATGTACCTGCACTCGTCAGATCGCAGAAGATAAGCAGCTTAAGGCTTGGCAAGTACCAGCTTGGGAGACTGGTTGGGAATCCCTTGTTCCGTTGACTTTTTTTATTACTTTTATTTATCATAAAAAAAGCACAATGGATTGCAGTAGGGTGCTTTTCAACGGTTATTCTAAGCTGAATGTACCTGCACTCGTCAGATCGCAGAAGATAAGCAGCTTAAGGCTTGGCAAGTACCAGCTTGGGAGACTGGTTGGGAATCCCTTGTTCCGTTGACTTTTTTTATTACTTTTATTTATCATAAAAAAAGCACAATGGATTGCAGTAGGGTGCTTGTCAACGGTTATTCTAAGCTGAATGTACCTGCACTCGTCAGATCGCAGAAGATAAGCAGCTTAAGGCTTGGCAAGTACCAGCTTGGGAGACTGGTTGGGAATCCCTTGTTCCGTTGACTTTTTTTATTACTTTTATTTATCATAAAAAAAGCACAATGGATTGCAGTAGGGTGCTTGTCAACGGTTATTCTAAGCTGAATGTACCTGCACTCGTCAGATCGCAGAAGATAAGCAGCTTAAGGCTTGGCAAGTACCAGCTTGGGAGACTGGTTGGGAATCCCTTGTTCCGTTGACTTTTTTTCTTACTTTTATTTATCATAAAAAAAGCACAATGGATTGCAGTAGGGTGTTTGTCAACGGTTATTCTAAGCTGAATGTACCTGCACTCGTCAGATCGCAGAAGATAAGCAGCTTAAGGCTTGGCAAGTACCAGCTTGGGAGACTGGTTGGGAATCCCTTGTTCCGTTGACTTTTTTTATTACTTTTATTTATCATAAAAAAAGCACAATGGATTGCAGTAGGGTGCTTGTCAACGGTTATTCTAAGCTGAATGTACCTGCACTCGTCAGATCGCAGAAGATAAGCAGCTTAAGGCTTGGCAAGTACCAGCTTGGGAGACTGGTTGGGAATCCCTTGTTCCGTTGACTTTTTTTATTACTTTTATTTATCATAAAAAAAGCACAATGGATTGCAGTAGGGTGTTTGTCAACGGTTATTCTAAGCTGAATGTACCTGCACTCGTCAGATCGCAGAAGATAAGCAGCTTAAGGCTTGGCAAGTACCAGCTTGGGAGACTGGTTGGGAATCCCTTGTTCCGTTGACTTTTTTTATTACTTTTATTTATCATAAAAAAAGCACAATGGATTGCAGTAGGGTGCTTGTCAACGGTTATTCTAAGCTGAATGTACCTGCACTCGTCAGATCGCAGAAGATAAGCAGCTTAAGGCTTGGCAAGTACCAGCTTGGGAGACTGGTTGGGAATCCCTTGTTCCGTTGACTTTTTTTATTACTTTTATTTATCATAAAAAAAGCACAATGGATTGCAGTAGGGTGCTTGTCAACGGTTATTCTAAGCTGAATGTACCTGCACTCGTCAGATCGCAGAAGATAAGCAGCTTAAGGCTTGGCAAGTACCAGCTTGGGAGACTGGTTGGGAATCCCTTGTTCCGTTGACTTTTTTTATTACTTTTATTTATCATAAAAAAAGCACAATGGATTGCAGTAGGGTGTTTGTCAACGGTTATTCTAAGCTGAATGTACCTGCACTCGTCAGATCGCAGAAGATAAGCAGCTTAAGGCTTGGCAAGTACCAGCTTGGGAGACTGGTTGGGAATCCCTTGTTCCGTTGACTTTTTTTATTACTTTTATTTATCATAAAAAAAGCACAATGGATTGCAGTAGGGTGCTTGTCAACGGTTATTCTAAGCTGAATGTACCTGCACTCGTCAGATCGCAGAAGATAAGCAGCTTAAGGCTTGGCAAGTACCAGCTTGGGAGACTGGTTGGGAATCCCTTGTTCCGTTGACTTTTTTTATTACTTTTATTTATCATAAAAAAAGCACAATGGATTGCAGTAGGGTGCTTGTCAACGGTTATTCTAAGCTGAATGTACCTGCACTCGTCAGATCGCAGAAGATAAGCAGCTTAAGGCTTGGCAAGTACCAGCTTGGGAGACTGGTTGGGAATCCCTTGTTCCGTTGACTTTTTTTATTACTTTTATTTATCATAAAAAAAGCACAATGGATTGCAGTAGGGTGCTTGTCAACGGTTATTCTAAGCTGAATGTACCTGCACTCGTCAGATCGCAGAAGATAAGCAGCTTAAGGCTTGGCAAGTACCAGCTTGGGAGACTGGTTGGGAATCCCTTGTTCCGTTGACTTTTTTTATTACTTTTATTTATCATAAAAAAAGCACAATGGATTGCAGTAGGGTGCTTGTCAACGGTTATTCTAAGCTGAATGTACCTGCACTCGTCAGATCGCAGAAGATAAGCAGCTTAAGGCTTGGCAAGTACCAGCTTGGGAGACTGGTTGGGAATCCCTTGTTCCGTTGACTTTTTTTCTTACTTTTATTTATCATAAAAAAAGCACAATGGATTGCAGTAGGGTGTTTGTCAACGGTTATTCTAAGCTGAATGTACCTGCACTCGTCAGATCGCAGAAGATAAGCAGCTTAAGGCTTGGCAAGTACCAGCTTGGGAGACTGGTTGGGAATCCCTTGTTCCGTTGACTTTTTTTATTACTTTTATTTATCATAAAAAAAGCACAATGGATTGCAGTAGGGTGCTTGTCAACGGTTATTCTAAGCTGAATGTACCTGCACTCGTCAGATCGCAGAAGATAAGCAGCTTAAGGCTTGGCAAGTACCAGCTTGGGAGACTGGTTGGGAATCCCTTGTTCCGTTGACTTTTTTTATTACTTTTATTTATCATAAAAAAAGCACAATGGATTGCAGTAGGGTGCTTGTCAACGGTTATTCTAAGCTGAATGTACCTGCACTCGTCAGATCGCAGAAGATAAGCAGCTTAAGGCTTGGCAAGTACCAGCTTGGGAGACTGGTTGGGAATCCCTTGTTCCGTTGACTTTTTTTATTACTTTTATTTATCATAAAAAAAGCACAATGGATTGCAGTAGGGTGCTTGTCAACGGTTATTCTAAGCTGAATGTACCTGCACTCGTCAGATCGCAGAAGATAAGCAGCTTAAGGCTTGGCAAGTACCAGCTTGGGAGACTGGTTGGGAATCCCTTGTTCCGTTGACTTTTTTTATTACTTTTATTTATCATAAAAAAAGCACAATGGATTGCAGTAGGGTGTTTGTCAACGGTTATTCTAAGCTGAATGTACCTGCACTCGTCAGATCGCAGAAGATAAGCAGCTTAAGGCTTGGCAAGTACCAGCTTGGGAGACTGGTTGGGAATCCCTTGTTCCGTTGACTTTTTTTATTACTTTTATTTATCATAAAAAAAGCACAATGGATTGCAGTAGGGTGTTTGTCAACGGTTATTCTAAGCTGAATGTACCTGCACTCGTCAGATCGCAGAAGATAAGCAGCTTAAGGCTTGGCAAGTACCAGCTTGGGAGACTGGTTGGGAATCCCTTGTTCCGTTGACTTTTTTTATTACTTTTATTTATCATAAAAAAAGCACAATGGATTGCAGTAGGGTGCTTGTCAACGGTTATTCTAAGCTGAATGTACCTGCACTCGTCAGATCGCAGAAGATAAGCAGCTTAAGGCTTGGCAAGTACCAGCTTGGGAGACTGGTTGGGAATCCCTTGTTCCGTTGACTTTTTTTATTACTTTTATTTATCATAAAAAAAGCACAATGGATTGCAGTAGGGTGTTTGTCAACGGTTATTCTAAGCTGAATGTACCTGCACTCGTCAGATCGCAGAAGATAAGCAGCTTAAGGCTTGGCAAGTACCAGCTTGGGAGACTGGTTGGGAATCCCTTGTTCCGTTGACTTTTTTTATTACTTTTATTTATCATAAAAAAAGCACAA
>NW_024400320.1:0-37058 GCF_905171765.1 Bufo bufo
GACTATGGAGACACTAAAACATAATTTTTTTTGTTTCAAAAATGAAATCATTGTGTAAAACTTACATAAATAAAAAAAAAGTATACATATTAGGTATTGCCGCGTCCGTATCGACCGACTCTATAAAAATATCACATGACCTAACCTCTCAGGTGACCACCGTAAAAAAAAAAAAAAAAAAACTGTGTAAAAAAAGCAATTTTTTGTCATCTTACATCACAAAAAGTGTAATAGCAAGCGATCAAAAAGTCATATGCACCCCAAAATAGTGCCAATCAAACCGTCATCTCCTCCCGCAAAAAATGAGACCCTACTTAAGATAATCGCCCAAAAACTGAAAAACTATGACTCTTAGACTATGGAGACACTAAAACTTTTTTTTGTTTTAAAAATGAAATCATTGGGTAAAACTTACATAAATTAAAAAAATGTAATACATATTAGGTATCGCCGCGTCCGTGACAACCTGCTCTATGAAATTACCACATGATCTAACCTGTCAGATGAATGTTGTAAATAACAAAAAAAAAAAACGGTGCCAAAAAAGCTAATTCTTGTTACCTTGCCGCACAAAAAGTGTAATATAGAGCAACCAAAAATCATATGTACCCTAAACTAGTACCAACAATACTGCCACCCTATCCCGTAGTTTCTAAAATGGGGTCACTTTTCTGGAGTTTCTACTCTAGGGGTGCATCAGGGGGGGCTTCAAATGGGACATGGTGTCAAAAAAACAGTCCAGCAAAACCTGCCTTCCAAAAACCGTATGGCATTCCTTTCCTTCTGCGCCCTGCCGTGTGCCTGTACAGCGGTTTACGACCACATATGGGGTGTTTCTGTAAACTACAGAATCAGGGCCATAAATAATGAGTTTTGTTTGGCTGTTAACCCTTGCTTTGTAACTGGAAAAAAAATATTAAAATGGAAAATCTGCCAAAAATGTGAAATTTTGAAATTGTGTCTCTATTTTCCATTAAATCTTGTGCAACACCTAAAGGGTTAACAAAGTTTGTAAAATCAGTTTTGAATACCTTGAGGGGTGTAGTTTCTTAGATGGGGTCACTTTTATGGAGTTTCTACTCTAGGGGTGCATCAGGGGGGCTTCAAATGGGACATGGTGTCAAAAAAACAGTCGGCGCACCTTTCACTCTACGCCCCGCTGTGTGACCGTACAGTAGTTTACGGCCACATATGGGGTGTTTCTGTGAACAGCAGAGTCAGGGCAATAAAGATACAGTTTTGTTTGGCTGTTAACCCTTGCTTTGTTAGTGAAAAAAATGGGTTAAAATTTAAAATTAGGCAAAAAAATGAAATTCTCAAATTTCATCTCCATTTGCCAATAACTCTTGTGCAACACCTAAAGTGTTAACGACGTATGTAAAATCAGTTTTGAATACCTTGAGGGGTGTAGTTTCTTAGATGGGGTCACTTTTAGGGAGTTTCTCCTCTAGGGGTGCATCAGGGGGCTTCAAATGGGACATGGTGTAAATAAACCAGTCCATAAAAATCAGCCTACCAAAAACCAAACAGCGCACCTTTCACTCTACGCCCCGCTGTGAGGCCGTACAGTAGTTTACGGCCACATATTGGGTGTTTCTGTAAACAGCAGAGTCAGGGCAATAAAGATACTGTCTTGTTTGGCTGTTAACCCTTGCTTTGTTAGTGGAAAAAATGGGTTAAAATGAAAAATTAGACAAAAAAATCAAATTCTCAAATTTCCTCCCCATTTGCCAATAACTCTTGTGCAACACCTAAAGGGTTAACAATGTATGCAAAATCAGTTTTGAATACCTTGAGGGGTGTAGTTTCTTAGATGGGGTCATTTTTGGGTGGTTTCTATTATGTAAGCCTCGCAAAGTGACTTCAAACCTGAACTGGTCCCTAAAAATTGAGTTTTTGTAAATTTCGGAAAAATTTCAAGATTTGCTTCTAAACTTCTAAGCCTTATAACATCCCCAAAAAATAAAATATCATTCCCAAAACAATTCAAGCATGAAGTAGACATATGGGGAATGTAAAGTCATCACAATTTTTTGGGGTATTACTATGTATTACAGAAGTAGAGAAACTGAAACTTTGAAATTTGCAAATTTTTCCAAATTTTTGGTAAATTAGGTATTTTTTTGTGCAAAAAAAATAATTTTTTTGACTTCATTTTACCAGTGTCATGAAGTACAATATGTGACGAAAAAACAATCTCAGAATGGCCTGGATAAGTCAAAGCGTTTTAAAGTTATTAGCACTTAAAGTGACACTGGTCAGATTTCCAAAAAATGGCCTGGTCCTTAAGGTGAAAATGAGCCCGGTCCTTAAGGGGTTAAACACCCTGAAAGACCAGGCCACTTTTTACACTTCTGACCTACACTACTTTCACCGTTTATTGCTCGGTCATGCAACTTACCACCCAAATGAATTTTACCTCCTTTTCTTCTCACTAATAGAGCTTTCATTTGGTGGCATTTCATTGCTGCTGACATTTTAACTTTTTTTGTTATTAATCGAAATTTAACGATTTTTTTGCAAAAAAATGACATTTTTCACTTTCAGTTGTAAAATTTTGCAAAAAAAACGAGATCCATATATAAATTTTGCTCTAAATTTATTGTTCTACATGTCTTTGATAAAAAAAAAATGTTTGGGTAAAAAAAAAATGGTTTGGGTAAAAGTTATAGCGTTTACAATCTATGGTACAAAAATGTGAATTTCCGCTTTTTGAAGCAGCTCTGACTTTCTGAGCACCTGTCGTGTTTCCTGAGGTTCTACAATGCCCAGACAGTACAAACACCCCACAAATGACCCCATTTCGGAAAGTACACACCCTAAGGTATTCGCTGATGGGCATAGTGAGTTCATAGAACTTTTTATTTTTTGTCACAAGTTAGCGGAAAATGATGATTTTTTTTTTTTGATTTTTTTTTCTTACAAAGTCTCATATTCCACTAACTTGTGACAAAAAATAAAAAGTTCTATGAACTCACTATGCCCATCAGCGAATACCTTGGGGTCTCTTCTTTCCAAAATGGGGTCACTTGTGGGGTAGTTATACTGCCCTGGCATTCTAGGGGCCCAAATGTGTGGTAAGGAGTTTGAAATCAAATTCTGTAAAAAATGACCTGTGAAATCCGAAAGGTGCTCTTTGGAATATGGGCCCCTTTGCCCACCTAGGCTGCAAAAAAGTGTCACACATCTGGTATCTCCGTACTCAGGAGAAGGTGGGGAATGTGTTTTGGGGTGTCATTTTATATATACCCATGCTGGGTGAGATAAATATCTTGGTCAAATGCCAACTTTGTATAAAAAAATGGGAAAAGTTGTCTTTTGCCAAGATATTTCTCTCACCCAGCATGGGTATATGTAAAATGACACCCCAAAACACATTCCCCACCTTCTCCTGAGTAAGGAGATACCAGATGTGTGACACTTTTTTGCAGCCTAGGTGGGCAAAGGGGCCCATATTCCAAAGAGCACCTTTCGGATTTCACAGGTCATTTTTTACAGAATTTGATTTCAAACTCCTTACCACACATTTGGGCCCCTAGAATGCCAGGGCAGTATAACTACCCCACATGTGACCCCATTTTGGAAAGAAGAGACCCCAAGGTATTCGCTGATGGGCATAGTGAGTTCATGGAAGTTTTTATTTTTTGTCACAAGTTAGTGGAATATGAGACTTTGTATGAAAAAAAAATAAAAAAAATAATCATTTTCCACTAACTTGTGACAAAAAATTAAAAATTCTAGGAACTCGCCATGCCCCTCACGGAATACCTTAGGGTGTCTTCTTTCCAAAATGGGGTCACTTGTGGGGTAGTTATACTGCCCTGGCATTCTAGGGGCCCAAATGTGTGGTAAGGAGTTTGAAATCAAATTCAGTAAAAAATGACCTGTGAAATCCGAAAGGTGCTCTTTGGAATATGGGCCCCTTTGCCCACCTAGGCTGCAAAAAAGTGTCACACATCTGGTATCTCCGTACTCAGGAGAAGTTGAGGAATGTGTTTTGGGGTGTCTTTTTACATATACCCATGCTGGGTGAGATAAATATCTTGGTCAAATGCCAACTTTGTTTAAAAAAATGGGAAAAGTTGTCTTTTGCCAAGATATTTCTCTCACCCAGCATGGGTATATATAAAATGACACCCCAAAACACATTCCCCACCTTCTCCTGAGTACGGAGATACCAGATGTGTGACACTTTTTTGCAGCCTAGGTGGGCAAAGGGGCCCATATTCCAAAGAGCACCTTTCGGATTTCACTCGTCATTTTTTACAGAATTTGATTTCAAACTCCTTACCACACATTTGGGCCCCTAGAATGCCAGGGCAGTATAACTACCCCACAAGTGACCACATTTTGGAAAGAAGAGACCCCAAGGTATTCGCTGATGGGCATAGTGAGTTCATGGAAGTTTTTATTTTTTGTCACAAGTTAGTGGAATATGAGACTTTGTATGAAAAAAAAAAAAAAAAATCATCATTTTCCACTAACTTGTGACTAAAAATTAAAAATTCTAGGATCTTGCCATGCCCCTCACGGAATACCTTGGGGTGTCTTCTTTCCAAATTGGGGTCACTTGTGGGGTAGTTATACTGCCCTGGCATTTTACAGGGGCCCTAATGTGTGGTAAGTAGGTAAATGACCTGAGAAATCCGAAAGGTGCTCTTTGGAATGTGGGCCCCTTTGCCCACCTAGGCTGCAAAAAAGTGTCACACATCTGGTATCTCCGTACTCAGGAGAAGGTGGGGAATGTGTTTTGGGGTGTCATTTTACATATACCCATGCTGAGTGAGAGAAATATCTTGGCAAAGACAACTTTTCCCATTTTTGTTATACAAAGTTTGCATTTGACCAAGATATTTCTCTCACCCAGCATGGGTATATGTAAAAAGACACCCCAAAACACATTCCTCAACTTCTCCTGAGTACGGAGATACCAGATGTGTGACACTTTTTTGCAGCCTAGGTGGGCAAAGGGGCCCAAATTCCTTTTAGGAGGGCATTTTTAGACATTTGGATACCAGCATTCTTCTTACGCTTTGGGGCCCCTAAAATGCCAGGGCAGTATAAATACCCCACATGTGACCCCATTTTGGAAAGAAGACACCCCAAGGTATTCAATGAGGGGCATGGCGAGTTCATTGAAAAAAAAATTTTTTGGCATAAGTTAGCGGAAATTTATTTTTTTGATTTTGTTCTCACAAAGTCTCCCTTTCCGCTAACTTGGGACAAAAATTTCAATCTTTCATGGACTCAATATGCCCCTCACGGAATACCTGGGGGTGTCTTCTTTCCAAAATGGTGTTATTTGTGGGGTGTTTGTACTGCCCTGGCATTTGAGGGTCTCCGCAATCATTACATGTATGGCCAGCATTAGGAGTTTCTGCTATTCTCCTTATATTGAGCATACGGGTAATGAGATTTTTTTTTTCCGTTCAGCCTCTGGGCTGAAAGAAAAAAATGAACGGCACAGATTTCTTCATTCGCATCGATCAATGTGGATGAAAAAATCTCTGCCAAAAAAAGAAAAAGGAGGGGAAAGGCGTCTGCCAGGACATAGGAGCTCCGCCCAACATCCATACCCACTTCAGCTCGTATGCCCTGGCAAACCAGATTTCTCCATTCACATCAATCGATGTGGATGAATAAATCATTGCCGGGATTTTTTTTTTATATATACAAAGTGTTTGCCAAAGTATATGAACACCGCCACCTCCTCAGCTCATATGCCTCGGCAAACATATCTTTTACTGCAGAGGAGAAATCTCGTCTTGCAGCGCCGCATACACCGACTTGCGTGTAATCTGACAGCAGCGCAATGCTTCTGTCCGAATGCACATCAGTGCTGCAGCTGGTCGATCGGATGGTCCACCTGGAAGGTAAAAAAAACAAAACAAAAAAGAAAAAACCAGGCCGCAAAGCAATAACTTTATTAACTTTAGAACAGAACATATTAACTTTTTTAAACTTTTTTAACTTTTTTACTTACCGGTAATTTTTTTTTTGTTTAGTTTTTTTTACCTTTATAGAACAAACCTCTCCTTCCCCATGGGACAATGTGCAAAGCGCAAATCGCCCAAAGATGTGGCGAAGTACGTTATGCACTTTATCCCAGGTGAAAGGAGAGGTTTGCAGCAGCTGTGAGAGAAAGGGCCCTAATAGCCCTGTGTGCCTGTCCTGGTGAGATGTGATCCCTATGCTAGGTGTACCTGTGTGTGGTACTTCCGGAAACACTCTCCTAAGCATAGGGCAGGGTGGTCCGGACAGTCAGGACAGAAATAGCGGGTGTCACGCCTTATTCCACTCCTGCTACAGACACGACATTTTTTTCGGGGTGGCGGTTGGGTTGAGGTACCAGCAACGACACTGGGGAAATGTCGCTCGTGTAGACGGCTAACTACACTGGTGGATGGGGCCACGGAACCTCCTGGGTAAAGGAGGTTCTCGATGATCTCTTCCTGGAATTTGAGGAAGGATCGTGTTCTCCCAGCCTTACTGTAGAGAACAAAACTATTGTAGAGCGCCAATTGAATTAAATATACAGACACCTTCTTATACCAGCGTCTGGTTCTGCGGGAAACTAAATAGGGAGCCAACATCTGGTCATTGAAGTCCACCCCTCCCATGAGCGCATTATAGTCGTGGACTGAGAGGGGCTTTTCAATGACACGGGTTGCCCTTTGAATTTGTATTGTCGTGTCTGCGTGAATGGAGGAGAGCATGTAAACGTTACGCTTGTCTCTCCATTTCACCGCGAGCAGTTCTTCGTTACACAAGGCAGCCCTCTCCCCCCTTGCAAGACGGGTGGTTACAAGCCGTTGGGGGAAGCCCACGCGACTAGTTCGCGCGGTGCCACAGGCGCAAATCCGTTCTAGAAACAAATGCCTAAAGAGGGCCACACTTGTGTAAAAATTGTCCACATAAAGATGGTACCCCTTGCCGAATAAGGGTGACACCAAGTCCCAGACTGTCTTCCCACTGCTCCCCAGGTAGTCAGGGCAACCGACCGGCTCCAGGGTCTGATCTTTTCCCTCATAGATCCGAAATTTGTGGGTATAGCCTGTGGCCCTTTCACAGAGCTTATACAATTTGACCCCATACCGGGCACGCTTGCTTGGGATGTATTGTTTGAAGCCAAGGCGCCCGGTAAAATGTATTAGGGACTCGTCTACGCAGATGTTTTGCTCAGGGGTATACAAATCTGCAAATTTCTGGTTGAAATGGTCTATGAGGGGCCGAATTTTGTGGAGCCGGTCAAAAGCTGGGTGGCCTCTGGGACGGGAGGTGGTGTTGTCGCTAAAGTGCAGGAAACGCAGGATCGCCTCAAATCGTGTCCTGGACATAGCAGCAGAGAACATGGGCATGTGATGAATTGGGTGCGTTGACCAATATGACCGCAATTCATGCTTTTTTGTCAGGCCCATGTTGAGGAGAAGGCCCAGAAAAATTTTAAGTTCGGAAACTTGGACTGGTTTCCACCGGAAAGGCTGGGCATAAAAGCTTCCCGGGTTTGCGGTTATAAATTGTGTGGCATATTGGTTGGTCTCTGCCACGACTAAGTCCAAGAGCTCCGCAGTCAAGAACAGCTCAAAAAATCCCAGGGCCGTACTGATCTGAGCCGTCTCAACCCGAACTCCAGACTGGGCGGTGAAAGGGGGAACTACTGGTGCGGCTGAAGTTGGTGACTGCCAATCAGGATTTGCCAGCACCTCAGGGATTCTAGGGGCTCTACGGGCCTGTCTGTGCGGTGGCTGCGACGGGGTAACTAGTGCACGTGCCACCGTACCAGCTTCAACTGCCCTTCTGGTGCTCGCTACTTCACCATGTTGTACGGCAGTGCTGGTACTAGGTCCAGGAAGGGCTGCGCTGCTGGTGTATGCCTCACCACGTGATCCGGCAGCGACAGCCCCACTCTGCTGCTCTTGAAACGGATCCTGCGTAACCTGTGGTCTAGCGACACGGGGCCGGGTACGCCTGGTGCTGCCAGGGACCTCAACCTCCTCGTCCGAACTTTGGGTCAGAGAGCCACTGCTTTCTACAGGTTCATATTCTGACCCGCTAGATTCGTCAGATGAGGGTTCCCACTCCTCATCCGACTGGGTCAGAATCCTGTAGGCCTATTCAGAAGAATACCCCCTGTTTGACATTTGGACTACTAAATTTAGGGGTATTCCCTGAGACTACCCAAGAAAAAAAGCAAGCCTGTCTTACAAAGGGGAGGCTAGCGAAGTACCGGAGGCCGCTGCGGTTGATAAAAAATATCAAAACTGATTTTTGTGATTGTAAAGTGAATGTGCAGTGATCAAAAAATAATAATTTTTTGTCACTGCGGTGGGGCGGGCGTGGGTGAACGCACGTGTGGGCGACCGATCAGGCCTGATCGGGCAAACACTGCGTTTTGGGTGGAGGGCGAACTAAAGTGACACTAATACTATTATAGATCTGACCGTGATCAGTTTTGATCACTTACAGATACTATAAAAGTACAAATGCTGATTAGCGATACGCTAAACAGCGAATAAAAGTGACTGCGGTGCGGTGGGGTGGGCGCTAACTGACGCTAACTACCTAACCAAGGGGCCTAAACTATCCCTAAAACCTAACAGCCAATACTAGTGAAAAAAAAAAGTGTCAGTTTACACTGATCACTTTTTGTCTTTCACTAAGTGATTGACAGGGGGCGATCAAGGGGTTAATTTGGATGATGGGGGTGATGGATGGTGATCAGAGGCTAAGGGCAGTGTTTGGTGTGTACTCACAGTGATGTCTGCTTCTCTGCTGGATCCAACCGACGAAAAGGACCAGCAGAGGAGCAGAGAAGCCATATATCAGATCATATTTACTAATATGATCTGTTATCTGGCTTGTGATTCGATTTTTTAAAAATCAGCAACCTGCCAGAGACGATCATTGGCTGGCAGGTTGCTGATGAAATACTCCTCGAACTTTTGCCGGCCCGCGATGCGCATGCGCGGGCCGGCTGTGACCGAAATCTCGCGTCTCGCGAGAGGACGCGCCGGCGCGTCCAGGAGGAATTAAACAACCACCTCCAGGACGCGTCTGTGCGTACAGCGGTCCGGAGGTGGTTAAAGGCAGGCGAAGCTGGAATACCTCACAAATAGTCCCACAACATGGACAGTGGCTTATCTCCACTCTCTAGTCTTGTGTTTTTATTGCATTAAGGTTCTATAAAATAAAATACAAAATTAATTTTCTTTATTATTGTGTGTTTAGAAGCATGTGCCATGTATTGCCATGAAACACAGAGAGAAAATGCACCAACCAAAAATGCTACTGACTATACTGGGAAGTCATAAATGCAGGTATTAAAAGCTGGGACTTTCGCCATTATATTCCAGTCAGGAAAATATCGGAGCCCATCATGCACCACGTCACGGTCACTCAGCATGGCAGAGGGTCCTAGCCGCTGCTCTAACTATGGTGTGAACACGGTCTGGGGGTGATATAATTCAGCTCACAGCCAAGCTTCCATACAAAAACCCAGCATGAATACTGTGGTAGTACAATGTGAATGAGGCCAGGCTGTGAGCCACACCTACACCAGACCATGTGATGGAGGTTACCAGGTGCAAAAGAGTGTTTGAACACACTCAAATCTAACAAGACAAAAACACAGAAATGAAGTGGCAATTCTGGAGGAGCTGCTCAGCCCCTGACACTGTGGCGTGTCTTTCATTGGGGGAGCAGCCCAACCGCATGTGGACCGCAGTAATCGACTAACCCCAGCAAAATATGCATACAATGGAGGATGTCGACGCAGTCCACATGCACCACAAGAAGCAAACTACACAGAATGTAGCAAATAATCATATGAAACACAGAGAGAAAATGCACCAACCAAAAGTGCTACTGACTATACTGGGAAGTCATAAATGCAGGTATTAAAAGCTGAGACTTTCGCCAATATATTCCAGTCAGGAAAATATCGGAGCCCATCATGCACCACGTCACGGTCACTCAGCATGGCAGAGGGTCCTAGCCGCTGCTCTAACTATGGTGTGAACACGGTCTGGGGGTGATATAATTCATCTCACAGCCAAGCTTCCATACAAAAGCCCAGCATGTAAACATTCACAGTGCAAGTGGAAAAAGTATGTGAACCCTTGAATTTAATAACTGGTTGAACCTCCTTTGGCAGCAATAACTTCAACTAAACGTTTCCTGTAGTTGCAGATCAGACGTGCACAACGGTCAGGACTAATTCTTGACCATTCCTCTTTACAGAACTGTTTCAGTTCAGCAATATTCTTGGGATGTCTGGTGTGAATCGCTTTCTTGAGGTCATGCCACAGCATCTCAATCGGGTTGAGGTCAGGACTCTGACTGGGCCACTCCAGAAGGTGTATTTTCCTCTGTTTAAGCCATTCTGTTGTTCATTTACTTCTATGCTTTGGGTCGTTGTCTTGTTGTAACACCCATCTTCTGTTGAGCTTCAGCTGGAGGATAGATGGCCTTAAGTTCTCCTGCAAAATGTCTTGATAAACTTGGGAATTTATTTTTCCTTAGATGATAGCAATCCGTCCAGGCCCTGACGTAGCAAAGCAGCACCAAACCATGACGCCCCCACCACCATACTTCACAGTTGGGATGCAGCTAATCTTTTTTTTTACATCAAAGAAACATCTTCTTTTAATTTGGGTCTCAAAGAAACATCTTCTTTTAATCTGGGTATATTGATATCAAATTACCATCAAAGTATGTGTCTAATACTTCTCTTTTACGTCTAAGTACCCAGTCCCGGTCCTTGGAGCAAACTAGTTTCGCCAGGATTGCCCCAGAAGGAGCCCCTGGAGGAGGCTTCTTGGAGGGGATTCTTAATTCTTCTCTGTACCAATCCTGATTCCTATTCGTTTTGAATGTGTACTCTTTGGTGGAAGCTTCCATGCTAATTTTTTTCAGAGGAGATATTGGTCATTTCAAAGACAATGTATAAGAAACTGGTTATACTAAAATCTTGTTAATGTGATAGTTTGGTAGATCGCTACTTTTTGGCACCAAAAGAAAAGTCTACTGGAATCTGTGTAAATTCAGATGTAGCAAATGGACTTGAGGGCATGGGTGTGCATATTACACCTCAAATCTGTCATTACACTCCCTAACTTACTATTGTTAGGGAAGCTTTTAAATGCCATAGTGATTAGGGGCCTTTCTAGTGACAAGTATATTGTAGAGTCTCCAGTCAGTCAAGAAAGGGTTAATACTAAAGTGCACGAGGTAGGTATCAATAATAAGCCCCTGTAGTAACTATGGCAACTGTGCTGCTGATGTCATAGATGCATAAGTCTATGACATAAAGAACCCACAGATGAAGATCCCATAACAGAAGGATGCCTAATATGTATACAATTTTTTTTATTTATGTAAGTTTTACACAATGATTTCATTTTTGAAACAAAAAAAATGTTTTAGTGTCTCCATAGTCTAAGAGCCATAGTTTTTTCAGTTTTTGGGCGATTATCTTAAGTAGGGGCTAATTTTTTGCGGGATGAGATGACGGTTTGAGTGGCACTATTTTGGGGTGCATATGACTTTTTGATCACTTGCTATTACACTTTTTGTGACGTAAGATAATGCTTTTTTTACACCGTTTTTATTTTTATTTTTTTACGGTGGTCACCTGAGGGGTTAGGTCATGTGATATTTTTATAGAGCCGGTCGATACGGACGCGGAAATACCTAATATGTATACTTTTTTTTTATTTATTTAAGTTTTACACAATGATTTCATTTTTGAAACAAAAAAAATCATGTTTTAGTGTTTCCATAGTCTAAGAGCCATAGTTTTTTCAGTTTTTGGGCGATTATCTTGGGTAGGGTATGATTTTTGCGGGATGAGATGACGGTTTGATTGGTACTATTTTGGCGTACATGCGACTTTTTTGATCACTTTTATTACCTTTTTTGGGAAGTAAGGTGGGCAAAATTTCAATTTCCTAATAGTTTTTATTTTTTTATTTTTATGGCGTTCACCGTGCGGGGAAAGTAACATGACCGTTTTATAGATCAGGTCGTTACGGACGCGGCGATACCAAACATGTGTAGGGAATTTTTTTTTTTTTCATTTTTAATCAGTGATAAATGTGTTTTTTACTTTTTTTTCACTTTTTTTTTGACCCAGACCCACTTGGTTCTTGAAGATCCATTGGGTCTGATGTCTGTGTAATACAGTACAGTACAATATATATTGTACTGTACTGAATTTTACTTACACTTTGTCTGAACAGATCTCTGCCTTTAGCACAGATCTGTTCAGCACCATGGACAGCAGGATGCCTGAGACGGCGTCCTGTTGCCATGGGAACCTTCCCCGTCTGCTCAGTAGTTGTCAGAACTTCGCAGATGGGGAAGGGTAAGGACGGGGCTGTCGGGGGGCTGTCTGGGAGCTCTGTCCCTCTCCATCGGGGGGCTGCAAAGGCACAGTAGCCCCCCGATGGGAGAGAGAGGGAGCTCCCTCTTACTGTTAACTTTTTCCATACAGCGGTCCGTACGGACCGCTGTATGGAAAGGGTTAAACGGCTGACATCGCATAATCGATGTCAGCCGTTTATACCAGGGTTCCAGCAATGTGCTGGCACCCTGGTATACCCACTGAACACCAACGATTATTCAAGGGGAGGCGGGCGGGGGATCGCGATCCCGCCTGCCGCACCGCCCGCCTCCCGCACCGCTTCCACCGCCCACAACTCCCCCCCCTGCACCACCCGCCAGCAAAAAATCATGCAGGGGTGCAGGGGGGGTGTAAAATATATATTTTAGGGACACTAAAGCTTCTGATCCCCGCGGTCAGGGCCCGCGGGGATCAGATACTGCAGAAAGCGCAGCAAACCGCAGGTCTGAATTGACCTGCAGTTTTCTGCAATCGCCGATGCGGGGGGGTCAAATGACCCCCCCCTGCATTGTTACGGGATGCCGGCTGAATGATTTCAGCCAAAATCCCATTCCAATTAACCCCTGGGGCGCCGGAATACCGATTTCAAGTTATGACGTACCGGTACATCATGGGTCCTTAAGGACTCGGGACCCATGCCGTACCGATACGTCCTAAGTCCTTAAGGGGTTAAAAGTATTTTATTTTACTCTTAAGAAAATATACAGTGTAACAGGACACCAACAGTGGTGTAAATCGATACCATACACAAAATCATATAAGTACATTGTTGTACATGAAGGATTGAGAATAGTGACAATTACAGATGGTTAATTGAGAAACTCGACATATATAAGTTGTAGACTAGGGCGTACGAAACAGAATCCAGATATTACTGGACAGAGATGATGCTAATTTAGTTAAAGGGGACAAGGCAAGTTATGACCAATCGCACCTTAGTAACCAGATCCCCAATCCCAATTTGTGTGGGGTGTATGTGGTGTATGTAAGGGCCAGAAAAGGAGGAAGGGATGGACGTCTCTGATTACCTCTTAGTTATCAAGCCACTTTGATCATTTTATTTTTTTGAGTTGTTGGCAGAATTTACAAGACAGGGCCCGTAGTGTAGCCAGGGAGTGATGCAGGGTTGATTAATCCTGGAGAAATCTGTATTTTGCCCAAGGGGTCCACTTTTTCAAGAATATCGAGTGTGATCGTGATTCCCACTAGGCCATTTCCTCAAAACGGTGGATTTGATCTACTTTAAGTCTCCATTGCTCCATTGACGGTAAGCTAGTTTGTAGCCAGTATTTAGGAACCAAGAGACGAGCTGCTAACAAGAGCTGCTTAAAAAGGAAGTTGGGGGGTAAAGATGTTTTGTCATTGAAAAAAGAGAGCAATGCCCCATAAGGGGAGGTAGCTATATTTGAGGAGCAGATTTGGTTGCTGATCTGAAAGATTTCTGCCCACCATTTATTGATAGCAGGACATAGCCACCAGATATGGAGATAGGTACCTTTCTCCCCTTGACATCTCCAGCATTCATCAGATGTAGGTCTAGTGAAATGTGAAGACTTGATTGGGGTTATATACCATTGCGAGAGAATTTTGTAACCATTCTCCTGGGCTCTTACACATCTAGATGACTTGTGTGGAATTTCAAATAGTGTAGGTAAAGTTTGAAGAGGGAGATCTATACCGGTTTCTAGTTCCCAAGAGCGGATGAAAGCTGGTTTAATAACTAACGGTGGAGATCTTAGTTTGTTATATATAAGAGAGATATTTTTTTGGGGGGAACCGGGGTTAACTATTAAGGCCTCAAACCAAGTAAGGGGACGAAGGAGCTCACCATTCATGTTATTTTTGTGAACTAATGATTTAATGAGTGGAATGAGGTTAAAGTCACATGGTTGTGGGTTAAGAAGGGTTTTGATGGTATCGTTTAATGGTACTAAGCCCTGAGGGTCCAGGAGAAGGGAGATTAGCATGGAGGATGAACTAATTAATTTAGAAGAGGTACTTCTAGGTCCGCTGGAGGATGAACCGAGGATATCACTAATTGTAACAAGGGGAGATGGGAAGGGGATAGAGCAGTGGTAGTGATTCCACCACTTCCAAGCTTCAACTGTGGCTTTGATAATTGGGAAAGGTTGTAGATTTATTTGGGGAGGTGTGTGATGACCTAGACATAGAGCTCGAGCTGGCATACCAATAATACTTTGTTCTATGGCCACCCAAGATTTGCTGTCAGTGTTTCTTAACCAGTCAATGATTCGTGACATAAGGATTGCCTTCCCATAGAGTTCAGGGTCTGGGAGTCCTATCCCACCTGACGTACGTGATCGAGATAAGAATGAGTAGGAGAGTCTCGCTTTCCTGCCATTCCATATAAATGTTCTGAATCTCTGTTTTAAGGAGGTGTAATAGGACTTTGGAATGGGGATTGGGAGAACTTGTTGGAGGTATGTAAGACGGGGAATAATAAGAGCTGAGAGGATGTTTTTCCTTCCAAACCATGATAGAGTTGGGGCTGATTTAGTGAGTTTATCAAGAGCTAAGAATAGAGCTGTTTTTAAAGGGACGTAATTGAGTGTGAATAGATCCGAAATGGTAGGGCTAAGTTTCACCCCTAGGTAGGTAATGGTTGGAGAAGACCAATTGAAAGGGGAGTTTTTCATTAAAGAGAGCCTAAGCTGTGGTGATATTCCTGTGCTAATGATGGTGGATTTTCTCTCATTGATCTTAAAGTCGGAGACTGCACTGTAGTTCTTTAAATGCTCCTGAATTATGGGGAGGGAAGTTTTGGGGTTGGATGTCATTATCATAACATCGTCGGCGAATGTCGCAATCTTATGGATCCTACCGCCAAGGGATAGGCCTTTGATTTCAGTATCCGCTCTAAGCTTGGATAGAAGGGGTTCCATGGCCAGGATGAATAACAGGGGAGACAGGGGACAGCCTTGACGAGTTCTGTTTTGGATTCGGAAGGGAGAGGATAGGTCACCATTGACCATTACTCGGGCAGTGGCCTAGTTATACATAGCAAATACGGCCTTGACATATGGATCAGGCAGGCCAAAGAACACTAGAACATGTCGTAGATAATTCCAGTTTATGCGGTCAAACGCTTTTTCAGCGTCAGTGCTGAGGAGTACGAGAGGAGTGGAGGTATGTCTAGCATAACAGAGAGCATTGATGACTCTAGTAGTGTTATCTCTACCTTCCCTATTACGCACGAAGCCTACCTGATCCATATGTACCAGCTGAGGGAGAAGGACTGCCAAACGATTGGCCAGAAGTTTCGCAAAAATTTTAAGGTCAATATTCAGAAGAGAAATTGGCCTATAATTTGCACATAGCTTAGAGTCCTTCCCCTCTTTAGGAATCAAGGCTATATGAGCAGACGTCATATCCTTGGATAAAGGGATACCCTGCAAGGACTGATTGCACACTGTCAATAGATGTGGTAGGAGTTGTGTTTTGAATGCTTTGTAATAGAATGCAGGAAGTCCATCTGGACCCGGGCTTTTCCCCTGAGGCATTTGGGCCAGGGCTATAGAAATTTCATCCAAGGTAAATGGAACTTCAAGTGTTTGTTTTTGGCCCACTGATAAAGTCGGGCAGGCTGTTGATTTAAGAAACGCTTCCACTAATGTAGAGTGAGATGTTGGAGGTATGGTGGAAGGGAGGTTATATAAGGCTTCGTAAAAGTCCCTAAATTGTTTGGCAATCTTAAATGAGGCAAATACTGGGTCACCATTAGGAGAAGACAGTTGATGAATGTAGTTGTCTGCTCTTCTAGTTTTTATTCTGTTCATGAGGAATTTGGTGGCTTTATCCCCGTGTACAAAGAACTTGTATTGGGAATTGAGGTAGTATTTAGCTGAATTGTTGAGCAATAGAGCTTTTAATTCAGCTCTTGCTTTGGAGAGCTCTTGAAGTTGGGTTTCAGAGAGGGTACTTTTATGGATGGATTCTAACTTGTTTATCTTGGAGAGAAGATTGCTAATGTTACTTTCCCTAGTTTTTTTTAAGTACGAGCCTAGGCTAATGAACTCATCCCTAATAAAGGGTTTGCGTGCATCCCAAATGGTTTGGGGTGAAAGCTCTGGTAGGGAGTTTAGGTTAAAGTATTCTTCCAGTAGTGAAGCAATTTTTTTTATAGAGTCTGGGTTCCCTAGGATAAATTCATTTAGTCTCCAATTAAAGCTTTTAGTTTTACGTGTAGGGGAGGATACCTTTAGGAAAATTGGGGCATGGTCAGACAGATGTATAGATCCAATTTTGCGGTGATAATTATTGTGTACATGGGAATAAAATGTATAGTCTAGAGTGCTAGGGTATTGAGTGCGCCAAACGTCAATTAAATGGAGATTAAATGGAGATCCCAGAGAATGTTTCTAATGAACTTTAGAGAACGTTTTGAGTGGGAAGTTTTGCGTGATGATGAATCTATTTGGGGGTTAAGGGCTATATTAAGATCCCCGCCCATTACTACAATACCTTCCTTAAAATACGTAATCATTGGGAATATGGAGGAAAGTAAACTAGCCTGCTTGGAGTTAGGGGCATATAAGTTTATAAAGGTATATATCTGGACCCCTATATTCCCTTTGACCATAATAAATCTACCCTCTGGGTCTTGTATATGGTCAATGTATTTGAAAGGGACTTTCCTCTTGAATCCTATACTTACTCCCCTGGACGAGGCAGAGCCCCCCCCCCCCCCCCCCCACAGTGGTACCAGAGTGGGTAGTGAGAAAATTCCATGTTAGGATAATGGTTGAACCTGAAATGCGTCTCCTGGAGAAGCAGCACATCCGAGCCCTCCTTGCGCAGGATAGTGAATATCTGGCTTCTTTTGGAGGGTGAATTGAAGCCCTTTACGTTGTAAGAAGGTATATGGATATCAGCCATGAACAAGGGTTATTGTGGCTGGAAGGGTGCAAGGTGCGCTAGTCCCCCAGGAGAGGACACTCACGGTTTTGGGTGCGTCTACCCCGTCCAGGAGAGACGCCGGGTCCCTCGGGTCCTGTATGTCCCTCAGGAGAGTCAAATAATTGTGTGTCAAGTACCTAGAACTAAACAAAGGGAGAAGGGAAAAAATGAGAACAAAACAGAAAACCAAAAAATAACCTGGTTTGTGGGGTGACCCACTAGTGTAAAGCATGGGGGAAAAGTTGGTCAAAGACCGGTTAACATACCGTTCTGCACGTAAGATTGCAATCTGAAAATTATCTTATGTTAATTTAAGCTAACATCAGGATTTCAATAAAAAGGAGGAGCTGGTTAGGCCCTCATCAGACAGTTAGAGAGGACTGAATGGCAATATGAGAAAAATATTGTAAGGGAAAAATTTAAGAAGGGAAGAGGTAAGAAGGAGGGAGAGGAAATCAGACAAAAGAAGCATGGAATATTAGGTACAGAGGTAGTATCCAATTAAGCTGGACTTAGACCTGGATCCACTAGCAGTAAATAAAGCTAACTATGCAAATTTTAGCTAAAGTCCCTTTATAAGGAAGAAGCAGATTATCTGGATAGACCCAGGCAAGTCCAGGAAAAGAAAGATATCGCCTCTGTGTGGGAGACTTGTTGCAAGAAGGTTCCAGAGATTAATCTTGAGATAGTCTCTTGGGTGTTAGTTGCAGATTCCTCTTTCCCACTTTGTGGGCCTTTGGAGTGTGCTGTAAGGTGAAGGCCTCAACCGTCGGGACTTCAGGTAGATCACTAAGATCTTGGAATAAGTCCCAGTTTTCGATCTGCATGGGAGGAATTTGTAGATGGTCATATACCGCCTCTAAATCAGTAAAGGTGGTGATATTCATGCGGCGTTCTCCTTGTAAAAAGGAAAGTCCAAAGGGAAAGTTCCATTTGTAAAGGATCCTGTTCGCCCTTAGCCATTCCGTCAGGGGCTTGAGAGATTTACGTTTCCTCAAGGTGGAGGGGGCTAAATCTTGATAGATTGAGATATGGACACCTTCAAATAGGATGTCTTGTCTGTTTCTAGCAGCTTATTGAACTGCAGATTTAACTTTAAAGTTGAGAAACTTGCAAATTATATCCCTTGGGGGTTCTTCCGCTTTAGGTTTGGGTCGCAGTGCTCTGTGTGCCCTTTCCAAAACAATTTCTAGGGCGAATTCAGGGGCCAGGAGTGAGGAGCATAGGGAGACAACTGCAGCAGGGATGTCACCAGGAAGCACGGTCTCAGGGATCCCTCTTATGCGCAAATTGTTTCTGCGACCCCTATTTTCTTGATCTTCTAGGGCGTTCTGAAGTTGGTTCAGGTAGGACCCACATTTCTGGAGTGAGTTGGAGGTGGCCCTCTGGTGATCTAGTATCTGGGCCTGTTGGTTCTCTAAAGCTTCAACTCTATCCCCTATATGGCGCATGTCCTGGCGCATGGCGGCAAATTCACTTAGGAGAGGTTCGAGGGCTTTACCCAGGGTGTTCTTTAGGTAATTCCTGGTAATCGGGAGGGCCCCCTTACCTTGCGGTTCTTCATAATCGCTCTCGTCCTCCGATCTGGCTTTCTGAGGCTGAGAGGGCGCCATTTTGGAATCGCGAGCCACATATGAAGCGGCCGCTTTCTTCAGGAACTTGTCCATATCTCCCCCTGCGGCTTGACTTTTATTGGTGCTGGGGTGCTCCCCGGCTTTAGGGTTCCCGATTTTAACAATTTTTCAGGCGATTCGCTAATGATAGCTGGTGCATTGAACGGTCTGTGGCTCAGAGCTCAGAATCAAGCGGCCATCTCAGACCGGCGCTAGCTCCGACCCGAGGCTGCCATTTTGATTTGCAGTTAAAAAGAGCTTGCAACTCAATGAATTTGCACAGTTGGTGAGAGTTTATATTATAACAATGTTATTCAGGAAGAAAGATATCAAATGTTTGAGCAATACTGATTGTAGCCACACTGGAATACTGGGCGGGATCCTGCTTATGAATTCCTGGACCAGATAGGGCAGGTGCAGTGATGCTAAGGACATTCGGTACTAGCACAGAAGGTTGATTGGACAGAAAGGTGCATTGTCAATCTAACCTAGACAAAACTCCTTAAAAGATTTGATGTCCCATGTCCGTTGGTGAGTTGCAAATGCTGAACTGACCTGACCCTGCATTATAGTGGCAAAGAAACAATGACCATAAAAGGATTAACACCATCAGTGGCATCTTCTTCCCCCAGTGTTAAAACAGCTGGCCCAAAGGGAACTCTCGAAGTTTAAGTGGCTATACCATCAAAAACAGGTAGGAAGGCTTGTTTTTTCTGGGATTGCAAAAATACGCTGAACAGTATTCCAATTTTCACAACAGCATATTTTTGGATTAATCATATCTTCCAGCAAGCAGACATGATATGCTGAGTCATATAAAATTATCCTCACCTGTTGATATGCACACATCCAAACCTGACTAAAGAATGAAGTAAAATGGCTGCCGTCAGGGAGAAAAACAGCAATGGCCCATTGTGATATCATCATCCATGTCTGCTAAAGGGTTCCATTGTGACACACTGAGTTTTCCGTCTATTTAAATTTTCATGGAGGCTGCCATATTGATTTTCTCGAGGAGGGTTCCATTGTGTTACGCTGTGTGTTCCGTCTATTGAAATTTTCATGGGGGCTGCCATATTGATTTTCTGGAGGAGGGTTCCATTGTGACACGCTGAGTTTTCCATCTATTGAAATTTTCATGGGGGCTACCATCTTGTTTTGCTGAAGGCTGCCATTTTGATTTGCAGTTAAAAAGAGTTTGCAACTCAATGAATTTGCACAGTTAATAAGAATTTATATTATAACAATGTTATTCAGGAAGAAAGATATCAAATGTTTTAGCAATACTGATTGTAGCCACACTGGAATACTGGGCGGGATCCTGCTTATGATTTCCTGGACCAGATAAGGCAGGTGCAGTGATGCTAAGGACATTCGGTACTAGCACAGAAGGTTGATTGGACAGAAAGGTGCATTGTCAATCTAACCTAGACAAAACTCCTTAAAAGATTTGATGTCCCATGTCCGTTGGTGAGTTGCAAATGCTGAACTGACCTGACCCTGCATTATAGTGGCAAAGAAACAATGACCATAAAAGGCTTAACACTGTCAGTGGCATCTTCTTCCCTCAGTGTTAAAACAGCTGGCCTAAATGGAATTCTCGAAGTTTAAATGGCTATACCATCAAAAACAGGCAGGAATTTGGCCAATCTTTCATAGGGTGGATTCAGCTTTTATATGACAAGCCATCGGCTAGGATTAGGGTAAATGGCAATTTATCAGATAGCTTCACATTATATAGGGGGACGAGGCATTGTTGCCCCTTATCTCCTCTGCTATTTGCGATTGCAATCGAACCTCTAGCTGAAGCTATCAGATCTTCTGCAGGGATTAGAGGCTTTAAGTATGGCTCCTTAGAGGAGAAAGTGGCATTATATGCAGATGATTTGTTGTCATTTATGGATGATTGGAAAACCTCTCTCCGGTAGCGATGGAAGTTATTAATGGGTTTGGGAAAATGTCAGGTTTATGTATTAACTGGACTAAGTCCGTGCTGATGCCACTGAAGGAGGGCATAGATGTCGGGGACTCTCGGGAAGAGGGCCTACAGGTTCTACACTCTTTCAAATATCTGGGCATTCAGATCTCTTGCAATGATCTAGATTTTGAAAAGCTGAACATCTCCCCTCTTCTCCAGAAGTTTAGACAGAAGGTGAATGCCTGGATAAAACTGCAGTTATCCATTATAGGTAGAGCAAATCTAGTTAAAATGATACTGACGCCACAGCTTCTCTATGTGCTGCACAACTCTCCAGTATGGCTTCCCCTGAGGATCTTTTATGTAATTAATGCTATTTTCAGGGACCTTATATGGAAGAAGGGAACACCTCGCATCAAGCTGGCAACTCTATGTAGGCCAAAGACTAATGGAGGCCTAGGGGTTCCGGATCCGTGGATGTATTACCTGGCGGCACAAATGCAGCATATGAGGGGATGGGAATCGACGGATGGCTTGGGAACTGCTAGTAGAATTATTCAGTCATTGGTAGGATGTAAAAATTTGAGATCTGCTCTGGAGGAGGGTACTTTCCATGCGTTAGGTGGAAATTACCGGATATTGAGCGCCATTCATAAAACGTGGTGGAAGGTCAGGGAAATAATAGGGATACAGGGCTACTCTGATATCACTCCTCTCTGGCCAAATTATATGTACGCAGAAGTGAATAAAGTTAAAGGGATCAAGGTATGGGCTGATTCTGGGCTTAAATATATGTGTCAACTCTTTGACAATGATGTCCTTAAGGAATTTTCAGGGTTACAGCAAGAATTTGGATTGCAGAAATCCCAATTTTATCTTTATTTGCAACTTAGGCACGCTCTACGCGCTCAAGAACAGGTAGAGGCAGTACGTCCTGCAAAGAAAAATTCAATAGTAGACTTGGTAAAATCTGGGGGAGGTACAGCGGGAGTAATATCCCTTAACTATGCATGTCTTATGGAAGCGCAATTTAAAAGACAGGAATTCCTGCTTTATGATAAATGGAGGAAGGATGTTCCTGATTTGACTGAGGAGCAATGGGATTCTGTATTGGAGGAGTTCACACAAGTAGCGGTGAGCGAAGCTCAAAGGGTATCGCAACTCCTATTGCTGCACAGAGTATACAAAACACCTGTCCTATTGAAAAGAATGGGGTACAGAGCGGATGACTGCTGCCCGAGGTGTGGTGTGACGAATGCTGATCTTATCCATCTGATGTGGAACTGTCCTAGGCTAAGAAGGTACTGGAGTGGGGTAGTGGGGACTGTAAAAATGGTTTTGGATGTTGAACTTAGTATGGATATTGCGACGTGTGTTTTGGGGTGCGTGGAGGTACCAGGATTGGTGCCTGAAAGGAGACTAGCTATAGTAAGAATCCTTTATCAAGCTAGGAAGGTAATTGCTTTCCACTGGATAGATGTTCAACCACCAACAGTGGATGAATGGGTAAAAAAAGTGCATGTACTGATTAGCCTAGAAAACTATGTATACCAAAAGAGGAATTGTGTGAAAAAATTTGAAAAGATATGGTCACCTTGGATTCAACATTATAATTTACAAACATAAGGGAGTGAATGTGGGATTGAATGAGGAATGTATGAGAGGTATGTAGGAAGGAGAGGTGTGAGAGGAGAAATAATATAATGGGAATGGGATATTGAAAGGGTAGTTTAGGAAATTGAATGCTCCAGGATGAAGGGGTCACATAACAGGGGAACTTGAATAAGTGATCTTGTAGAATATGCCATATTGCTGAAACTATGCTATACTGTTTTGAACTATTTAAATGTGTAAAATTATTGTAATGTACTGAAGTGTCAGACCATGCGATACAAAATTCGTTTTATGCTCTTGTCTCAAGGGGTTATGTTGGGGGGAGGGGGGAATTGGGTGGACAGTGTCTTGTCTGTGTTTAAAACTGAAAATCTTTAATAAAAAATATCTGATAAAAAAAAAACAGGTAGGAAGGCTTGTTTTTTCTGGGATTGCAAAAATACGCTGAACAGTATTCCAATTTTCACAACAGCATATTTTTTGAATAATCATATCTTCCAGCAAGCAGACATGATATGCTGAGTCATATAAAATTATCCTCACCTGTTGATATGCACACTAGTGATGAGCGGCAGGTGTCATATTCAAATTCGCGATATTTCGCGAATATTTAGTAGAATATTCGTTTAAAATTTGCAAATTCGAAAATTCACGATTTTTTTTTTTTTACTAAAAAAATCGGAAAGGTAATGATTGTGTAATATGCGAATTTTCGGATTCGAATTTTTTATTGCGAATTTTTCAACTTACAACTATTAGACAAAGAAGATTATAGCACTATATTAGCTAAATTGCTCTATTCGATTTTTTTTTGAATATTCTCTATATTGCTATAACTTTGTTTTTTTGAATATTCGTAATATTCTAAAACAAGAATATATAGCAATATAGCGAATATTCAAAAAAAACTAATATAGAGCAAAATTCGCAAACACGATTACTCCTAAAGTCAAGTATATTGCAGCCTTATTATTGGCCCACAAGCTAGAAGCAGTGAGGGATCATGTGTACTGATAAAAAAAATATATATATCGGAAAAAAAAATCTAAAAAAAAAAAAATATTGAATATTCGAAATTATAAATATATATAACTATATTCGAAATTTTCGTGAATTTTTGAAGTACCTATATTCGCGATAAAAATTCGAAATTCGAATATTCGTGATCAACACTAATGCACACATCCAAACCTGACTAAAGAATGAAGTAAAATGGCTGCCGTCAGGGAGAAAAACAGCAATGGCCCATTGTGATATCATCATCCATGTCTGCTAAAGGGTTCCATTGTGACACACTGAGTGTTCCGTCTATTTAAATTTTCATGGAGGCTGCCATATTGATTTTCTCGCGGAGGGTTCCATTGTGTTACGCTGTGTGTTCCGTCTATTGAAATTTTCATGGGGGCTGCCATATTGATTTTCTGGAGGAGGGTTCCATTGTGACACGCTGAGTTTTCCATCTATTGAAATTTTCATGGGGGCTACCATCTTGTTTTGCTGGAGGCTGCCATTTTGATTTGCAGTTAAAAAGAGCTTGCAACTCAATGAATTTGCACAGTTGGTAAGAGTTTATATTATAACAATGTTATTCAGGAAGAAAGATATCAAATGTTTGAGCAATACTGATTGTAGCCACACTGGAATACTGGGCGGGATCCTGCTTATGAATTCCTGGACCAGATAGGGCAGGTGCAGTGATGCTAAGGACATTCAGTACCAGCACAGAAGGTTGATTGGACAGAAAGGGGCATTGTCAATCTAACCTAGACAAAACTCCTTAAAAGATTTGATGTCCCATGTCCGTTGGTGAGTTGCAAATGCTGAACTGACCTGACCCTGCATTATAGTGGCAAAGAAACAATGACCATAAAAGGCTTAACACCATCGGTGGCATCTTCTTCCCCCAGTGTTAAAATAGCTGGTCCAAAGGGAACTCTCGAAGTTTAAGTGGCTATACCATCAAAAACAGGTAGGAAGGCTTGTTTTTTCTGGGATTGCAAAAATACGCTGAACAGTATTCCAATTTTCACAACAGCATATTTTTTGATTAATTATATCTTCCAGCAAGCAGACATGATATGCTGAGTCATATAAAATTATCCTCACCTGTTGATATGCACACATCCAAACCTGACTAAAGAATGAAATAAAATGGCTGCCGTCAGGGAGAAAAACAGCAATGGCCCATTGTGATATCATCATCCATGTCTGCTAAAGGGTTCCATTGTGACACACTGAGTGTTCCGTCTATTAAAATTTTCATGGACGCTGCCATATTGATTTTCTGGAGAAGGGTTCCATTGTGACACGCTGAGTTTTCCATCTATTGAAATTTTCATTGTGGCTATCATCTTGTTTTGCTGGAGGCTGCCATTTTGATTTGCAGTTAAAAAGAGTTTGCAACTCAATGAATTTGCACAGTTGGTAAGAGTTTATATTATAACAATGTTATTCAGGAAGAAAGATTTTAAATGTTTTAGCAATACTGATTGTAGCCACACTGGAATACTGGGCGGGATCCTGCTTATGAATTCCTGGACCAGATAAGGCAGGTGCAGTGATGCTAAGGACATTCGGTACTAGCACAGAAGGTTGATTGGACAGAAAGGTGCATTGTCAATCTAACCTAGACAAAACTCCTTAAAAGATTTGATGTCCCATGTCCGTTGGTGAGTTGCAAATGCTGAACTGACCTGACCCTGCATTATAGTGGCAAAGAAACAATGACCATAAAAGGCTTAACACCGTCAGTGGCATCTTCTTCCCCCAGTGTTAAAACAGCTGGCCCAAAGGGAACTCTCGAAGTTTAAATGGCTATACCATCAAAAACAGGTAGGAATTTGGCTAATCTTTCATAGGGTGGATTCAGCTTTTATATGACAAGCCATCGGCTAGGATTAGGGTAAATGGCAATTTATCAGATAGCTTCACATTATATAGGGGGACGAGGCACGGTTGCCCCTTATCGCCTCTGCTATTTGCGATTGCAATCGAACCTCTAGCTGAAGCTATCAGATCTTCTAGAGGGATTAGAGGCTTTAAGTATGGCTCCTTAGAGGAGAAAGTGGCATTATATGCAGATGATTTGTTGTTATTTATGGATGATTGGAAAAAAGTTATTAATGGATTTGGGAAAATGTCAGGTTTATGTATTAACTGGACTAAGTCCGTGCTGATGCCACTGAAGGAGGGCATAGATGTCGGGGACTCTCGGGAAGAGGGCCTACAGGTTCTACACTCTTTCAAATATCTGGGCATTCATATCTCTTGCAATGATCTAGATTTTGAAAAGCTGAACATCTCCCCTCTTCTCCAGAAGTTTAGACAGAAGGTGAATGCCTGGACAAAACTGCAGTTATCCATTATAGGTAGAGCAAATCTAGTTAAAATGATACTGATGCCACAGCTTCTCTATGTGCTGCACAACTCTCCAGTATGGCTTCCCCTGAGGATCTTTTATGTAATTAATGCTATTTTCAGGGACCTTATATGGAAGAAGAGAACACCTCGCATCAAGCTGGCAACTCTATGTAGGCCAAAGACTAATGGAGGCCTAGGGGTTCCGGATCCGTGGATGTATTACCTGGCGGCACAAATGCAGCATATGATGGTATGGGAATCGACGGATGGCTTGGGAACTGCTAGTAGAATTATTCAGTCGTTGGTAGGATGTAAAAATTTGAGATCTGCTCTGGAGGAGGGTACTTTCCATGCGTTAGGTGGAAATTACCGGATATTGTGCGCCATTCATAAAACGTGGTGGAAGGTCAGGGAAATAATAGGGATACAGGGCTACTCTGATATCACTCCTCTCTGGCCAAATTATATGGACGCAGAAGTGAATAAAGTTAAAGGGATCAAGGTATGGGCTGATTCTGGGCTTAAATATATGTGTCAACTCTTTGACAATGATGTCCTTAAGGAATTTTCAGGGTTACAGCAAGAATTTGGATTGCAGAAATCCCAATTTTATCTTTATTTGCAACTTAGGCACGCTCTACGCGCTCAAGAACAGGTAGAGGCAGTACGTCCTGCAAAGAAAAATTCAATAGTAGACTTGGTAAAATCTGGGGGAGGTACAGCGGGAGTAATATCCCTTAACTATGCATGTCTTATGGAAGCGCAATTTAAAAGACAGGAATTCCTGCTTTATGATAAATGGAGGAAGGATGTTCATGATTTGACTGAGGAGCAATGGGATTCTGTATTGGAGGAGTTCACACAAGTAGCGGTGAGCGAAGCTCAAAGGGTATCGCAACTCCTATTGCTGCACAGAGTATACAAAACACCTGTCCTATTGAAAAGAATGGGGTACAGAGCAGATGTCTGCTGCCCGAGGTGTGGTGTGACGAATGCTGATCTTATCCATCTGATGTGGAACTGTCCTAGGCTAAGAAGGTACTGGAGTGGGGTAGTGGGGACTGTAAAAATGGTTTTAGATGTTGAACTTAGTATGGATATTGCGACGTGTGTTTTGGGGTGCGTGGAGGTACCAGGATTGGTGCCTGAAAGGAGACTAGCTATAGTAAGAATCCTTTATCAAGCTAGGAAGGTAATTGCTTTCCACTGGATAGATGTTCAACCACCAACAGTGGATGAATGGGTAAAAAAAAGTGCATGTACTGATTAGCCTAGAAAACTATGTATACCAAAAGAGGAATTGTGTGAAAAAATTTGAAAAGATATGGTCACCTTGGATTCAACAATATAATTTACAAACATAAGGGAGTGAATGTGGGATTGAATGAGGAATGTATGAGAGGTATGTAGGAAGGAGAGGTGTGAGAGGAGAAATAATATAATGGGAATGGGATATTGAAAGGGTAGTTTAGGAAATTGAATGCTCCAGGATGAAGGGGTCACATAACAGGGGAACTTGAATAAGTGATCTTGTAGAATATGCCATATTGCTGAAACTATGCTATACTGTTCTGAACTATTTAAATGTGTAAAATTATTGTAATGTACTGAAGTGTCAGACCATGCGATACAAAATTAGTTTTATGCTCTTGTCTCAAGGGGTTATGTTGGGGGGAGGGGGGAATTGGGTGGACAGTGTCTTGTCTGTGTTTAAAACTGAAAATCTTCAATAAAAAATATCTGATAAAAAAAAAACAGGTAGGAAGGCTTGTTTTTTCTGGGATTGCAAAAATACGCTGAACAGTATTCCAATTTTCACAACAGCATATTTTTTGAATAATCATATCTTCCAGCAAGCAGACATGATATGCTGAGTCATATAAAATTATCCTCACCTGTTGATATGCACACTAGTGATGAGCGGCAGGTGTCATATTCAAATTCGCGATATTTCGCGAATATTTAGTAGAATATTCGTTTAAAATTTGCAAATTCGAAAATTCCCGTTTTTTTTTTTTTTACTAAAAAAATCGGAAAGGTAATGATTGTGTAATATGCGAATTTTCGGATTCGAATTTTTTATTGCGAATTTTTCAACTTACAACTATTAGACAAAGAAGATTATAGCACTATATTAGCTAAATTGCTCTATTCGATTTTTTTTTGAATATTCTCTATATTGCTATAACTTTGTTTTTTTGAATATTCGTAATATTCTAAAACAAGAATATATAGCAATATAGCGAATATTCAAAAAAAACTAATATAGAGCAAAATTCGCAAACACGATTACTCCTAAAGTCAAGTATATTGCAGCCTTATTATTGGCCCACAAGCTAGAAGCAGTGAGGGATCATGTGTACTGATAAAAAAAATATATATATCGGAAAAAAAAATCTAAAAAAAAAAAAATATTGAATATTCGAAATTATAAATATATATAACTATATTCGAAATTTTCGTGAATTTTCGAAGTACCTATATTCGCGATAAAAATTCGAAATTCGAATATTCGTGATCAACACTAATGCACACATCCAAACCTGACTAAAGAATGAAGTAAAATGGCTGCTGTCAGGGAGAAAAACAGCAATGGCCCATTGTGATATCATCATCCATGTCTGCTAAAGGGTTCCATTGTGACACACTGAGTGTTCCGTCTATTTAAATTTTCATGGAGGCTGCCATATTGATTTTCTCGCGGAGGGTTCCATTGTGTTACGCTGTGTGTTCCGTCTATTGAAATTTTCATGGGGGCTGCCATATTGATTTTCTGGAGGAGGGTTCCATTGTGACACGCTGAGTTTTCCATCTATTGAAATTTTCATGGGGGCTACCATCTTGTTTTGCTGGAGGCTGCCATTTTGATTTGCAGTTAAAAAGAGCTTGCAACTCAATGAATTTGCACAGTTGGTAAGAGTTTATATTATAACAATGTTATTCAGGAAGAAAGATATCAAATGTTTGAGCAATACTGATTGTAGCCACACTGGAATACTGGGCGGGATCCTGCTTATGAATTCCTGGACCAGATAGGGCAGGTGCAGTGATGCTAAGGACATTCAGTACCAGCACAGAAGGTTGATTGGACAGAAAGGGGCATTGTCAATCTAACCTAGACAAAACTCCTTAAAAGATTTGATGTCCCATGTCCGTTGGTGAGTTGCAAATGCTGAACTGACCTGACCCTGCATTATAGTGGCAAAGAAACAATGACCATAAAAGGCTTAACACCATCGGTGGCATCTTCTTCCCCCAGTGTTAAAACAGCTGGCCCAAAAGGAACTCTCTAAGTTTAAATGGCTATACCATCAAAAACAGGTAGGAAGGCTTGTTTTTTCTGGGATTGCAAAAATACGCTGAACAGTATTCCAATTTTCACAACAGCATATTTTTGGATTAATCATATCTTCCAGCAAGCAGACATGATATGCTGAGTCATATAAAATTATCCTCACCTGTTGATATGCACTTATCCAAACCTGACTAAAGAATGAAGTAAAATGGCTGCCGTCAGGGAGAAAAACAGCAATGGCCCATTGTGATATCATCATCCATGTCTGCTAAAGGGTTCCATTGTGACACACTGAGTGTTCCGTCTATTGAAAATTTCATGGAGGCTGCCATATTGATTTTCTCGAGGAGGGTTCCATTGTGTTACGCTGTGTGTTCCGTCTATTGAAATTTTCATGGGGGCTGCCATATTGATTTTCTGGAGGAGGGTTCCATTGTGACACAATGAGTTTTCCATCTATTGAAACTTTCATGGGGGCTACCATCTTGTTTTGCTGAAGGCTGCCATTTTGATTTGCAGTTAAAAAGAGCTTGCAACTCAATGAATTTGCACAGTTGGTAAGAGTTTATATTATAACAATGTTATTCAGGAAGAAAGATATCAAATGTTTGAGCAATACTGATTGTAGCCACACTGGAATACTGGGCGGGATCCTGCTTATAAATTCCTGGACCAGATAGGGCAGGTGCAGTGATGCTAAGGACATTCGGTACTAGCACAGAAGGTTGATTGGACAGAAAGGTGCATTGTCAATCTAACCTAGTCAAAACTCCTTAAAAGATTTGATGTCCCATGTCTGTTGGTGAGTTACAGATGCTGAACTGACCTGACCCTGCATTATAGTGGCAAAGAAACAATGACCATAAAAGGCTTAACACCATTGGTGGCATCTTCTTCCCCCAGTGTTAAAACAGATGGCCCAAAGGGAACTCTCGAAGTTTAAGTGGCTATACCATCAAAAACAGGTAGGAAGGCTTGTTTTTTCTAAGATTGCAAAAATACGCTGAACAGTATTCCAATTTTCACAACAGCATATTTTTGGATTAATCAAATCTTCCAGCAAGCAGACATGATATGCTGAGTCATATAAAATTATCCTCACCTGTTGATATGCACACATCCAAACCTGACTAAAGAATGAAGTAAAATGGCTGCCGTCAGGGAGAAAAACAGCAATGGCCCATTGTGATATCATCATCCATGTCTGCTAAAGGGTTCCATTGTGACACACTGAGTGTTCCGTCTATTGAAATTTTCATGGGGGCTGCCATATTGATTTTCTGGAGGAGGGTTCCATTGTGACACGCTTAGTTTTCCATCTATTGAAATTTTCATGGGGGCTACCATCTTGTTTTGCTGGAGGCTGCCATTTTGATTTGCAGTTAAAAAGAGCTTGCAACTTAATGAATTTGCACAGTTGGTAAGAGTTTATATTATAGCAATGTTATTCAGGAAGAAAGATATCAAATGTTTGAGCAATACTGATTGTAGCCACACTGGAATACTGGGCGGGATCCTGCTTATGATTTCCTGGACCAGATAGGGCAGGTGCAGTGATGCTAAGGACATTCGGTACTAGCACAGAAGGTTGATTGGACAGAAAGGTGCATTGTCAATCTAACCTAGACAAAACTCCTTAAAAGATTTGATGTCCCATGTCCGTTGGTGAGTTGCAAATGCTGAACTGACCTGACCCTGCATTATAGTGGCAAAGAAACAATGACCATAAAAGGCTTAACACCATCGGTGGCATCTTCTTCCCCCAGTGTTAAAACAGCTGGCGCAAAGGGAACTCTCGAAGTTTAAATGGCTATACCATCAAAAACAGGTAGGAAGGCTTGTTTTTTCTGGGATTGCAAAAATACGCTGAACAGTATTCCAATTTTCACAACAGCATATTTTTTGATTAATCATATCTTCCAGCAAGCAGACATGATATGCTGAGTCATATAAAATTATCCTCACCTGTTGATATGCACACATCCAAACCTGACTAAAGAATGAAGTAAAATGGCTGCCGTCAGGGAGAAAAACAGCAATGGCCCATTGTGATATCATCATCCATGTCTGCTAAAGGGTTTCATTGTGACACACTGAGTGTTCCGTCTATTTAAATTTTCCTGGAGGCTGCCATATTGATTTTCTCGAGGAGGGTTCCATTGTGTTATGCTGTGTGTTCCGTCTATTGAAATTTTCATGGGGGCTACCATCTTGTTTTGCTGGAGGCTGCCATTTTGATTTGCAGTTAAAAAGAGCTTGCAACTCAATGAATTTTCACAGTTGGTAAGAGTTTATATTATAACAATGTTATTCAGGAAGAAAGATATCAAACGTTTAAGCAATACTGATTGTAGCCACACTGGAATACTGGGCGGGATCCTGCTTATGAATTCCTGGACCAGATAGGGCAGGTGCAGTGATGCTAAGGACATTCAGTACCAGCACAGAAGGTTGATTGGACAGAAAGGGGCATTGTCAATCTAACCTAGACAAAACTCCTTAAAAGATTTGATGTCCCATGTCCGTTGGTGAGTTGCAAATGCTGAACTGACCTGACCCTGCATTATAGTGGCAAAGAAACAATGACCATAAAAGGCTTAACACCATCGGTGGCATCTTCTTCCCCCAGTGTTAAAAAAGCTGGCGCAAAGGGAACTCTCGAAGTTTAAATGGCTATACCATCAAAAACAGGTAGGAAGGCTTGTTTTTTCTGGGATTGCAAAAATACGCTGAACAGTATTCCAATTTTCACAACAGCATATTTTTTGATTAATCATATCTTCCAGTAGGCAGACATGATATGCTGAGTCATATAAAATTATCCTCACCTGTTGATATGCACTTATCCAAACCTGACTAAAGAATGAAGTAAAATGGCTGCCGTCAGGGAGAAAAACAGCAATGGCCCATTGTGATATCATCATCCATGTCTGCTAAAGGGTTCCATTGTGACACACTGAGTGTTCCGTCTATTTCAATTTTCATGGGGGCTGCCATATTGATTTTCTGGCGGAGGGTTCCATTGTGACACGCTGAGTTTTCCATCTATTGAAATTTTCATGGGGGCTACCATCTTGTTTTGCTGGAGGCTGCCATTTTGATTTGCAGTTAAAAAGAGCTTGCAACTCAATGAATTTGCACAGTTGGTAAGAATTTATATTATAATAATGTTATTCAGGAAGAGAGATATCAAATGTTTGAGCAATACTGATTGTAGCCACACTGGAATACTGGGCGGGATCCTGCTTATGAATTCCTAGACCAGATAGGGCAGGTGCAGTGATGCTAAGGACATTCGGTACTAGCACAGAAGGTCGATTGGACAGAAAGGTGCATTGTCAATCTAACCTAGTCAAAACTCCTTAAAAGATTTGATGTCCCATGTCCGTTGGTGAGTTGCAAATGCTGAACTGACCTGATCCTGCATTATAGTGGCAAAGAAACAATGACCATAAAAGGCTTAACACCATCGGTGGCATTTTCTTCCCCCAGTGTTAAAACAGCTGGCCCAAAAGGAACTCTCTAAGTTTAAATTGTTATACCATCAAAAACAGGTAGGAAGGCTTGTTTTTTCTGGGATTGCAAAAATACGCTGAACAGTATTCCAATTTTCACAACAGCATATTTTTTGATTAATCATATCTTCCAGCAAGCAGACATGATATGCTGAGTCATATAAAATTATCCTCACCTGTTTATATGCACTTATCCAAACCTGACTAAAGAATGAAGTAAAATGGCTGCCGTCAGGGAGAAAAACAGCAATGGCCCATTGTGATATCATCATCCATGTCTGCTAAAGGGTTCCATTGTGACACACTAAGTGTTCCGTCTATTGAAATTTTCATGGAGGCCGCCATATTGATTTTCTCGAGGAGGGTTCCATTGTGTTACGCTGTGTGTTCCGTCTATTGAAATTTTCATGGGGGCTGCCATATTGATTTTCTGGAGGAGGGTTCCATTGTGACACGCTGAGTTTTCCATCTATTGAAATTTTCATGGGGGCTACCATCTTGTTTTGCTGGAGGCTGCCATTTTGATTTGCAGTTAAAAAGAGCTTGCAACTTAATGAATTTGCACAGTTGGTAAGAGTTTATATTATAACAATGTTATTCAGGAAGAAAAATATCAAATGTTTGAGCAATACTGATTGTAGCCACACTGGAATACTGGGCGGGATCCTGCTTATGAATTCCTGGACCAGATAGGGCAGGTGCAGTGATGCTAAGGACATTCGGTACTAGCACAGAAGGTTGATTGGACAGAAAGGTGCATTGTCAATCTAACCTAGACAAAACTCCTTAAAAGATTTGATGTCCCATGTCCGTTGGTGAGTTGCAAATGCTGAACTGACCTGACCCTGCATTATAGTGGCAAAGAAACAATGACCATAAAAGGCTTAACACCATCGGTGGCATCTTCTTCCCCCAGTGTTAAAACAGCTGGCGCAAAGGGAACTCTCGAAGTTTAAGTGGCTATACCATCAAAAACAGGTAGGAAGGCTTGTTTTTTCTGGGATTGCAAAAATACGCTGAACAGCATTCCAATTTTCACAACAGCATATTTTTGGATTAATCATATCTTCCAGCAAGCAGACATGATTTGCTGAGTCATATAAAATTATCCTCACCTGTTGATATGCACACATCCAAACCTGACTAAAGAATTAAGTAAAATGGCTGCTGTCAGGGAGAAAAACAGCAATGGCCCATTGTGATATCATCATCCATGTCTGCTAAAGGGTTCCATTGTGACACACTGAGTGTTCCGTCTATTGAAAATTTCATGGAGGCTGCCATATTGATTTTCTCGAGGAGGGTTCCATTGTGTTACGCTGTGTGTTCCGTCTATTGAAATTTTCATGGGGGCTGCCATATTGATTTTCTGGAGGAGGGTTCCATTGTGACACAATGAGTTTTCCATCTATTGAAATTTTCATGGGGGCTACCATCTTGTTTTGCTTGAGGCTGCCATTTTGATTTGCAGTTAAAAAGATCTTGCAACTCAATGAATTTGCACAGTTGGTAAGAGTTTATATTATAACAATGTTATTCAGGAAGAAAGATATCAAATGTTTGAGCAATACTGATTGTAGACACACTGGAATACTGGGCGGGATCCTGCTTATGAATTCCTGGACCAGATAGGGCAGGTGCAGTGATGCTAAGGACATTCGGTACTAGCACAGAAGGTTGATTGTACAGAAAAGTGCATTGTCAATCTAACCTAGACAAAACTCCTTAAAAGATTTGATGTCCCATGTCCGTTGGTGAGTTGCAAATGCTGAACTGACCTGACCCTGCATTATAGTGGCAAAGAAACAATGACCATAAAAGGCTTAACACCATCGGTGGCATCTTCTTCCCCCAGTGTTAAAACAGCTGGCGCAAAGGAAACTCTCGAAGTTTAAGTGGCTATACTATCAAAAACAGGTAGGAAGGCTTGTTTTTTCTGGGATTGCAAAAATACGCTGAACAGCATTCCAATTTTCACAACAGCATATTTTTGGATTAATCATATCTTCCAGCAAGCAGACATGATATGATGAGTCATATAAAATTATCCTCACCTGTTGATATGCACACATCCAAACCTGACTAAAGAATGAAGTAAAATGGCTGCCGTCAGGGAGAAAAACAGCAATGGCCCATTGTGATATCATCATCCATGTCTGCTAAAGGATTCCATTGTGACACACTGAGTGTTCCGTCTATTTAAATTTTCATTGAGGCTGCCATGTTTATTTTCTCGAGGAGGGTTCCATTGTGTTACGCTGTGTGTTCCGTCTATTGAAATTTTCATGGGGGCTACCATATTGATTTTCTGGAGAAGGGTTCCATTGTGACACACTGAATTTTCCATCTATTGAAATTTTCATGGGGGCTACCATCTTGTTTTGCTGGAGGCTGCCATTTTGATTTGCAGTTAAAAAGAGCTTGCAACTCAATGAATTTGCACAGTTGGTAAGAGTTTATATTATAACAATGTTATTCAGGAAGAAAGATATCAAATGTTTGAGCAATACTGATTGTAGCCACACTGGAATACTGGGAGGGATCCTGCTTATAAATTCCTGGACCAGATAGGGCAGGTGCAGTGATGCTAAGGACATTCGTTACTAGCACAGAAGGTTGATTGGACAGAAAGGTGCATTGTCAATATAAACCTAGACAAAACTCTTTAAAAGATTTGATGTCCCATGTCCGTTGGTGAGTTGCAGATGCTGAACTGACCTGACCCTGCATTATAGTGGCAAAGAAACAATGACCATAAAAGGCTTAACACCATCGGTGGCATCTTCTTTCCCCCAGTGTTAAAACAGCTGGCCCAAAGGGAACTCTCGAAGTTTAAATGGCTATACCATCAAAAACAGGTAGGAAGGCTTGTTTTTTCTGGGATTGCAAAAATACGCTGAACAGTATTCCAATTTTCACAACAGCATATTTTTTGATTAATCATATCTTCCAGCAAGCAGACATGATATGCTGAGTCATATAAAATTATCCTCACCTGTTGATATGCACACATCCAAACCTGACTAAAGAATGAAGTAAAATGTCTGCCGTCAGGGAGAAAAACAGCAATGGCCCATTGTGATATCATCATCCATGTCTGCTAAAGGGTTCCATTGTGACACACTGAGTGTTCCGTCTATTTAAATTTTCATGGAGGCTGCCATGTTGATTTTCTCGAGGAGGGTTCCATTGTGTTACGCTGTGTGTTCCGTCTATTGAAATTTTCATGGGGGCTGCCATATTGATTTTCTGGCGGAGGGTTCCATTGTGACACGATGAGTTTTCCATCTATTGAAATTTTCATGGGGGCTACCATCTTGTTTTGCTGGAGGCTGCCATTTTGATTTGCAGTTAAAAAGAGCTTGCAACTTAATGAATTTGCACAGTTGGTAAGAGTTTATATTATAACAATGTTATTCAGGAAGAAAGATATCAAATGTTTGAGCAATACTGATTGTAGCCACACTGGAATACTGGGCGGGATCCTGCTTATGAATTCCTGGACCAGATAGGGCAGGTGCAGTGATGCTAAGGACATTCGGTACTAGCACAGAAGGTTGATTGGACAGAAAGGTGCATTGTCAATCTAACCTAGACAAAACTCCTTAAAAGATTTGATGTCCCATGTCCGTTGGTGAGTTGCAAATGCTGAACTGACCTGACCCTGCATTATAGTGGCAAAGAAACAATGACCATAAAAGGCTTAACACCATCGGTGGCATCTTCTTCCCCCAGTGTTAAAACAGCTGGCGCAAAGGGAACTCTCAAAGTTTAAATGGCTATACCATCAAAAACAGGTAGGATGGCTTGTTCTTTCTGGGATTGCAAAAATACGCTGAACAGTATTCCAATTTTCACAACAGCATATTTTTTCATTAATCATATCTTCCAGCAAGCAGACATGATATGCTGAGTCATATAAAATTATCCTCACCTGTTGATATGCACACATCCAAACCTGACTAAAGAATGAAGTAAAATGGCTGCCGTCAGGGAGAAAAACAGCAATGGCCCATTGTGATATCATCATCCATGTCTGCTAAAGGATTCCATTGTGACACACTGAGTGTTCCGTCTATTTAAATTTTCATTGAGGCTGCCATGTTTATTTTCTCGAGGAGGGTTCCATTGTGTTACGCTGTGTGTTCCGTCTATTGAAATTTTCATGGGGGCTACCATATTTATTTTCTGGAGAAGGGTTCCATTGTGACACACTGAATTTTCCATCTATTGAAATTTTCATGGGGGCTACCATCTTGTTTTGCTGGAGGCTGCCATTTTGATTTGCAGTTAAAAAGAGCTTGCAACTCAATGAATTTGCACAGTTGGTAAGAGTTTATATTATAACAATGTTATTCAGGAAGAAAGATATCAAATGTTTGAGCAATACTGATTGTAGCCACACTGGAATACTGGGAGGGAT